>NW_028181418.1:462500-518024 GCF_964211825.1 Aythya ferina
CACGTCAAAAACACCCCAAAAAAGAATGGGATAACCCCCCAAAACGAAAGAAAACCCCCAAAAAATAGATCCACCCCAAAAACAGCCTAAACCTACTGAAGTTCTCCAAAACCCACAATTTACACTTTTCCACCACCATGACAACAGAAAACCCAACGAAACCCAACAGAGACCCCAAAACATGTCAAAAACACCCCAAAAAAGAACGGGATCACCCCCAAAACTGGAAGAAAATTCCCCCCCCAAAAATTTACAATTTTCACCATGATGACCAACATGAACCAAACGAAAACCCAAAACGAGACACCAAAACACGTCAAAAACACCCCAAAAAAGAAAGGGATCACCCATAAACTGGAAGAAAATCCCCAAAAAGCACAGATCCAATCCCAAAACCAGCCTAAACCTACCTGATGTTCTCCAAAACCCACAAATTTACCCTTTTCCACCATGATGACCATGGAAAACCCAACGAAACCCAATGGAGACAAAAAACATGTCAAAAAAAAAAAAAAAAAAAAAAAAAAAAAAAAAAGAACAGGATCTCCCCCAAAAACAGAAGAAAAACCCAAATGCCATAGATCCACCCCAAAAGTCCCCCTAAGCCTACCTGATGTTCTCCAAAACCCACAATTTACCCTTTTTCACAATGATGACCAACGAGAACCCAACAAAACCCAACGGACAACCCCAAAACACGTCAAAAACAGCCCAAAAAAGAACAGGATCACCCCAAAAAACAGAAGAAAACCCCAAATACCATGAATCCACCCCAAAAGTCCCCCTAAACCTACCTGAAGTTCTCCAAAACCCACAATTTACCCTTTTCCACCAAGATGCCAACAGAAAACCCAACACACCCAACAGAGAAATCAAAACATGTCAAAAACACCCCAAAAAAGAACGGGATAACCCCCAAAACTGGAAGAAAATTCCCAAAAAGCATGGATCCAATCCCAAAACCACCCTAAACCTACCTGATCTTCTCCAAATCCCAAAGTCCACTCCCAACCACCATAAAACCCATTAGGAACTCAACAAAACGCAACAGAAACCCCAAAACACCTCAAAAACACCCCAAAAGCAAACCGGATCAGAAGAAAATACGTGATTTAACCCCAAGAAAACCCTTAAACCTACCTGATCTTCTCCAAATCCCAAAATCCACTCCCACCCACCATAAAACCCATTAGGAACTCAACAAAACGCAACGGAAACCCCAAAACACGTCAAAAACACCCCAAAAAAGAACTGGATCAGAAGAAAAAAAAACCAAAACTATGCATTTCCCTCCCAAATCACCCTAAACTCACCTGATCTTCTTCAAAACCCACAATCCACTCCCATTTAGCTTAACGACCAACGAGAACCCAACAAAACCCAACGGAGACCCCAAAAACGTCAAAAACACCCCAAAAAAGAACTGGTTCAACCCCAACAACGAAAGAAAACCCCAAAAGCCATAGATCCACACCAAAAATCCCCCTAAACCAACCTGAAGTTCTCCAAAACCCACAATTTACACTTTTCCACATTGATGACCATGGAAAACCCAACGAAACCCAACGGAGACCACAAAACACGTCAAAAAAAAAAAAAAAAAAAAAAAAAAAAAAAAAGAAAGGGATCACCCCCAAAATTGGAAGAAAATCCTTCAAAATCATAGATCCACCCCAAAACCACCCTAAACCTACCTGATGATCTCCAAAACCCACAATTTACAATTTTCCACCACCATGACCATGGAAAACCTAACGAAACCCAACGGAGACCCCAAAAGAAGTCAAAAACACCCAAAACAAGAACGGGATAAACCCTAAAAACGAAAGAAAACCCCAAAAGCCATAGATCCACACCAAAAGTCCCCCTAAACCTACCTGATGTTCTCCAAAAGCCACAATTTACACTTTTTCACCAGGATGACCAACATGAACCAAACGAAAACCCAAAACGAGACACCAAAACACGTCAAAAACACCCCAAAAATAAAGGGATCACCCATAAACTGGAAGAAAATCCCCAAAAAGCACGGATCCAATCCCAAAACCACCCTAAACCTACCTGATGTTCTCCAAAACCCACAATTTACCATTTTCCACCACGATGACCAACGAGTACACAACAAAACCCAACGGAGACCCCCAAACACCTCAAAAACTTCCCAAAAAAGAACGGGACCACCCCAAGAAACAGAAGAAAACACCAAAAAACATGACTCTGCCCCAAAAGTCCCCCTAAACCTACCTGATGTTCTCCAAAAGCCACAATTTACACTTTTTCACCATGATGACCAACAAGAACCCAACTAAAACCAAACGGAGACCCCAAAACACGTCATAAACACCCCAAAAAAGAACGGGATCACCCCCAAAAACAAAAGAAAATCTCCCAAAACCATAGATCCAATCCCAAAACCAACCTAAACCTACCTGATGTTCTCCAAAACCAACAATTTACCCTTTTCCACCATGATGACCACGGAAAACGCAACGAAACCCAATGGAGACCCCAAAACACGTCAAAAACACCCCCAAAATGAATTGGATCACCCCCCCCAAAAAAAAAAAAAAAAAAAAAAAAACAGAAGAAAACCCCACATATCATGAATCCACCCCAAAAGTCCCCCTAAACCTACCTGATGTTCTCCAAAACCCACAATTTACACTTTTCCACCATGATGACAACGGAAAACCCAACGAAACCCAACGAAGCACCCAAAACACGTCAGAAACACCCCAAAAATGAATTCGATCACCCCAAAACTGGAACAAAATCCCCCAAAACCATAGATCCACCCCCAAAACACCCTAAATCTACCTGATGTTCTCCAAAACCCACAATTTACACTTTTCCACCATGATGACCACGGAAAACCCAACGAAACCCAACGGAGACCACAAAACACGTCAAAAACACGCCGAAAACCAACTGGATCACTAGAAAAAACAGAAGAAAACCCTAAAAACCATGAATCTGCCCCAAAAGTCCTCATAAACCTACCTGATGTTCTCCAAAACCCACAATTTACACTTTTCCACCATGATGACCACGGAAAACACAACGAAACCCAACGGAGAACCCAAAACACGTCAAAAACACCCCAAACAAGAACAGGATCACCCCCAAAACCAAAGAAAACCCCAAAAAGCACGGATCCAATCCCAAAACCACTCTAAACGTACCTGATGTTCTCCAAATCCAAATGTCCACTCCCAACCACCATAAAACCCATTAGGAACTCAACGAAACCCAACGAAAACCCCAAAACACGTCAAAAACACCCCAAAAAAGAACTGAATCAGAAGAAAAAACACCAAAAACTATGAATTTCCCCGCAAAACCACCCTAAACTCACCTGATCTTCTTCAAAACCCACAATCCACTCCCATTTCCCTTAAGGACCAACTAAAACCCAACGGAGACCCCAAAACAAGTCAAAAACACCCCAAACAAGAACAGGATAACCCCAAAAAAAGAAAGAAAACCCCCCAAAAACATAGATCCACCCCAAAACCACACTAAACCTACCTGATGTTCTCCAAATCCCAAAGTCCACTCACAACAAACTTAAAACACATTAGGAAATCAACAAAACACAACGGAAACCCCAAAACACATCAAAAACACCACAAAAAAAAGCGGGATCACCCCCAAAACTGGAAGAAAACCCTAAAAGCCGTTGATCCACCCCAAAAGTCCCCCTAAACCTACCTGATGTTCTCCAATACCCACAATTTACCCGTTTTCACCATGATGAACAACAAGAACCCAACAAAAACCAACGGAGACCCCAAAACACATCAAAAACACCCCAAAAAAGAACTGGATCAGAAGAAAAAAAAACCAAAACTATGCATTTCCCTCCCAAATCACCCTAAACTCACCTGATCTTCTTCAAAACCCACAATCCACTCCCATTTAGCTTAACGACCAACGAGAACCCAACAAAACCCAACGGAGACCCCAAAAACGTCAAAAACACCCCAAAAAAGAACTGGTTCAACCCCAACAACGAAAGAAAACCCCAAAAGCCATAGATCCACACCAAAAATCCCCCTAAACCAACCTGAAGTTCTCCAAAACCCACAATTTACACTTTTCCACATTGATGACCATGGAAAACCCAACGAAACCCAACGGAGACCACAAAACACGTCAAAAAATAAAAAATAAAAAATAAAAAACAAAAGAAAGGGATCACCCCCAAAATTGGAAGAAAATCCTTCAAAATCATAGATCCACCCCAAAACCACCCTAAACCTACCTGATGTTCTCCAAAACCCACAATTTACAATTTTCCAACATGATGACCATGGAAAACCCAACGAAACCCAACGGAGACCCCAAAAGAAGTCAAAAACACCCAAAACAAGAACGGGATAAACCCTAAAAACGAAAGAAAACCCCAAAAGCCATAGATCCACACCAAAAGTCCCCCTAAACCTACCTGATGTTCTCCAAAAGCCACAATTTACACTTTTTCACCAGGATGACCAACATGAACCAAACGAAAACCCAAAACGAGACACCAAAACACGTCAAAAACACCCCAAAAATAAAGGGATCACCCATAAACTGGAAGAAAATCCCCAAAAAGCACGGATCCAATCCCAAAACCACCCTAAACCTACCTGATGTTCTCCAAAACCCACAATTTACCATTTTCCACCACGATGACCAATGAGTACACAACAAAACCCAACGGAGACCCCCAAACACCTCAAAAACTTCCCAAAAAAGAACGGGACCACCCCAAGAAACAGAAGAAAACACCAAAAAACATGACTCTGCCCCAAAAGTCCCCCTAAACCTACCTGATGTTCTCCAAAAGCCACAATTTACACTTTTTCACCATGATGACCAACAAGAACCCAACTAAAAC
This sequence comes from Aythya ferina, assembly GCF_964211825.1. Classification (NCBI taxonomy): domain Eukaryota; kingdom Metazoa; phylum Chordata; class Aves; order Anseriformes; family Anatidae; genus Aythya; species Aythya ferina. Next base: position 467,383 of record NW_028181418.1, read on the forward strand.
CCAACGGAGACCCCAAAACACGTCATAAACACCCCAAAAAAGAACAGGATCACCCAAAAAAAAACAGAAGAAAAGACCAAATACCATGAATCCACCCCAAAATTCCCCTAAACCTACCTGAAGTTCTCCAAAACCCACAATTTACAATTTTCCACCACCATGACCACATAAAACCCAAGGAATACCAACGGAGACCCAAAAACACGTCAAAAACACCCCAAAAAAAAACGGGATCACCCCCAAAAACAAAAGAAAATCCCCCAAAACCATAGATCCAATCCCAAAACCAACCTAAACCTACCTGATGTTCTCCAAAACCAACAATTTACCCTTTTCCACCATGATGACCACGGAAAACGCAACGAAACCCAATGGAGACCCCAAAACACGTCAAAAACACCCCCAAAATGAATTGGATCACCCACCCCAAAAAAAAAAAAAAAAAAAAAAAAACAGAAGAAAACCCCATATATCATGAATCCACCCCAAAAGTCCCCCTAAATCTACCTGATGTTCTCCAAAACCCACAATTTACACTTTTCCACCATGATGACCACGGAAAACCCAACGAAACCCAACGGAGACCACAAAACACGTCAAAAACACGCCGAAAACCAACTGGATCACTAGAAAAAACAGAAGAAAACCCTAAAAACCATGAATCTGCCCCAAAAGTCCTCATAAACCTACCTGATGTTCTCCAAAACCCACAATTTACACTTTTCCACCATGATGACCACGGAAAACACAACGAAACCCAACGGAGAACCCAAAACACGTCAAAAACACCCCAAACAAGAACAGGATCACCCCCAAAACCAAAGAAAACCCCAAAAAGCACGGATCCAATCCCAAAACCACTCTAAACGTACCTGATGTTCTCCAAATCCAAATGTCCACTCCCAACCACCATAAAACCCATTAGGAACACAACGAAACCCAACGGAGAACCCAAAACACATCAAAAACACCCCAAAAAAGAACTGAATCAGAAGAAAAAACACCAAAAACTATGAATTTCCCCGCAAAACCACCCTAAACTCACCTGATCTTCTTCAAAACCCACAATCCACTCCCATTTCCCTTAAGGACCAACTAAAACCCAACGGAGACCCCAAAACAAGTCAAAAACACCCCAAACAAGAACAGGATAACCCCTAAAAAAGAAAGAAAACCCCCCAAAAACATAGATCCACCCCAAAACCACACTAAACCTACCTGATGTTCTCCAAATCCCAAAGTCCACTCACAACAAACTTAAAACACATTAGGAAATCAACAAAACACAACGGAAACCCCAAAACACATCAAAAACACCACAAAAAAAAGCGGGATCACCCCCAAAACTGGAAGAAAACCCTAAAAGCCGTTGATCCACCCCAAAAGTCCCCCTAAACCTACCTGATGTTCTCCAATACCCACAATTTACCCGTTTTCACCATGATGAACAACAAGAACCCAACAAAAACCAACGGAGACCCCAAAACACATCAAAAACACCCCAAAAAAGAACTGGATCAGAAGAAAAAAAAACCAAAACTATGCATTTCCCTCCCAAATCACCCTAAACTCACCTGATCTTCTTCAAAACCCACAATCCACTCCCATTTAGCTTAACGACCAACGAGAACCCAACAAAACCCAACGGAGACCCCAAAAACGTCAAAAACACCCCAAAAAAGAACTGGTTCAACCCCAACAACGAAAGAAAACCCCAAAAGCCATAGATCCACACCAAAAATCCCCCTAAACCAACCTGAAGTTCTCCAAAACCCACAATTTACACTTTTCCACATTGATGACCATGGAAAACCCAACGAAACCCAACGGAGACCACAAAACACGTCAAAAAAAAAAAAAAAAAAAAAAAAAAAAAAAAAAAAAGAAAGGGATCACCCCCAAAATTGGAAGAAAATCCTTCAAAATCATAGATCCACCCCAAAACCACCCTAAACCTACCTGATGATCTCCAAAACCCACAATTTACAATTTTCCAACATGATGACCATGGAAAACCCAACGAAACCCAACGGAGACCCCAAAAGAAGTCAAAAACACCCAAAACAAGAACGGGATAAACCCTAAAAACGAAAGAAAACCCCAAAAGCCATAGATCCACACCAAAAGTCCCCCTAAACCTACCTGATGTTCTCCAAAAGCCACAATTTACACTTTTTCACCAGGATGACCAACATGAACCAAACGAAAACCCAAAACGAGACACCAAAACACGTCAAAAACACCCCAAAAATAAAGGGATCACCCATAAACTGGAAGAAAATCCCCAAAAAGCACGGATCCAATCCCAAAACCACCCTAAACCTACCTGATGTTCTCCAAAACCCACAATTTACCATTTTCCACCACGATGACCAACGAGTACACAACAAAACCCAACGGAGACCCCCAAACACCTCAAAAACTTCCCAAAAAAGAACGGGACCACCCCAAGAAACAGAAGAAAACACCAAAAAACATGACTCTGCCCCAAAAGTCCCCCTAAACCTACCTGATGTTCTCCAAAAGCCACAATTTACACTTTTTCACCATGATGACCAACAAGAACCCAACTAAAACCCAACGGAGACCCCAAAACACGTCATAAACACCCCAAAAAAGAACAGGATCACCCAAAAAAAAAACAGAAGAAAAGACCAAATACCATGAATCCACCCCAAAATTCCCCTAAACCTACCTGAAGTTCTCCAAAACCCACAATTTACAATTTTCCACCACCATGACCACATAAAACCCAAGGAATACCAACGGAGACCCCAAAACACGTCAAAAACACCCCAAAAAAGAACGGGATCACCCCCAAAAACAAAAGAAAATCCCCCAAAACCATAGATCCAATCCCAAAACCAACCTAAACCTACCTGATGTTCTCCAAAACCAACAATTTACCCTTTTCCACCATGATGACCACGGAAAACGCAACGAAACCCAATGGAGACCCCAAAACACGTCAAAAACACCCCCAAAATGAATTGGATCACCCCCCCCCAAAAAAAAAAAAAAAAAAAAAAAACAGAAGAAAACCCCATATATCATGAATCCACCCCAAAAGTCCCCCTAAACCTACCTGATGTTCTCCAAAACCCACAATTTACACTTTTCCACCATGATGACAACGGAAAACCCAACGAAACCCAACGAAGAACCCAAAACACGTCAAAAACACCCCCAAAATGAATTCGATCACCCCAAAACTGGAACAAAATCCCCCAAAACCATAGATCCACCCCCAAAACACCCTAAATCTACCTGATGTTCTCCAAAACCCACAATTTACACTTTTCCACCATGATGACCACGGAAAACCCAACGAAACCCAACGGAGACCACAAAACACGTCAAAAACACGCCGAAAACCAACTGGATCACTAGAAAAAACAGAAGAAAACCCTAAAAACCATGAATCTGCCCCAAAAGTCCTCATAAACCTACCTGATGTTCTCCAAAACCCACAATTTACACTTTTCCACCATGATGACCACGGAAAACACAACGAAACCCAACGGAGAACCCAAAACACGTCAAAAACACCCCAAACAAGAACAGGATCACCCCCAAAACCAAAGAAAACCCCAAAAAGCACGGATCCAATCCCAAAACCACTCTAAACGTACCTGATGTTCTCCAAATCCAAATGTCCACTCCCAACCACCATAAAACCCATTAGGAACTCAACGAAACCCAACGGAAACCCCAAAACACGTCAAAAACACCCCAAAAAAGAACTGAATCAGAAGAAAAAACACCAAAAACTATGAATTTCCCCGCAAAACCACCCTAAACTCACCTGATCTTCTTCAAAACCCACAATCCACTCCCATTTCCCTTAAGGACCAACTAAAACCCAACGGAGACCCCAAAACAAGTCAAAAACACCCCAAACAAGAACAGGATAACCCCTAAAAAAGAAAGAAAACCCCCAAAAAACATAGATCCACCCCAAAACCACACTAAACCTACCTGATGTTCTCCAAATCCCAAAGTCCACTCCCAACAAACTTAAAACACATTAGGAAATCAACAAAACACAACGGAAACCCCAAAACACATCAAAAACACCACAAAAAAAAGCGGGATCACCCCCAAAACTGGAAGAAAACCCTAAAAGCCGTTGATCCACCCCAAAAGTCCCCCTAAACCTACCTGATGTTCTCCAATACCCACAATTTACCCGTTTTCACCATGATGAACAACAAGAACCCAACAAAAACCAACGGAGACCCCAAAACACATCAAAAACACCCCAAAAAAGAACTGGATCAGAAGAAAAAAAAAACAAAACTATGCATTTCCCTCCCAAATCACCCTAAACTCACCTGATCTTCTTCAAAACCCACAATCCACTCCCATTTAGCTTAACGACCAACGAGAACCCAACAAAACCCAATGGAGACCCCAAAAACGTCAAAAACACCCCAAAAAAGAACTGGTTCAACCCCAACAACGAAAGAAAACCCCAAAAGCCATAGATCCACACCAAAAATCCCCCTAAACCAACCTGAAGTTCTCCAAAACCCACAATTTACACTTTTCCACATTGATGACCATGGAAAACCCAACGAAACCCAACGGAGACCACAAAACACGTCAAAAAAAAAAAAAAAAAAAAAAAAAAAGAAAGGGATCACCCCCAAAATTGGAAGAAAATCCTTCAAAATCATAGATCCACCCCAAAACCACCCTAAACCTACCTGATGATCTCCAAAACCCACAATTTACAATTTTCCAACATGATGACCATGGAAAACCCAACGAAACCCAACGGAGACCCCAAAAGAAGTCAAAAACACCCAAAACAAGAACGGGATAAACCCTAAAAACGAAAGAAAACCCCAAAAGCCATAGATCCACACCAAAAGTCCCCCTAAACCTACCTGATGTTCTCCAAAAGCCACAATTTACACTTTTTCACCAGGATGACCAACATGAACCAAACGAAAACCCAAAACGAGACACCAAAACACGTCAAAAACACCCCAAAAATAAAGGGATCACCCATAAACTGGAAGAAAATCCCCAAAAAGCACGGATCCAATCCCAAAACCACCCTAAACCTACCTGATGTTCTCCAAAACCCACAATTTACCATTTTCCACCACGATGACCAACGAGTACACAACAAAACCCAACGGAGACCCCCAAACACCTCAAAAACTTCCCAAAAAAGAACGGGACCACCCCAAGAAACAGAAGAAAACACCAAAAAACATGACTCTGCCCCAAAAGTCCCCCTAAACCTACCTGATGTTCTCCAAAAGCCACAATTTACACTTTTTCACCATGATGACCAACAAGAACCCAACTAAAACCCAACGGAGACCCCAAAACACGTCATAAACACCCCAAAAAAGAACAGGATCACCCAAAAAAAAAACAGAAGAAAAGACCAAATACCATGAATCCACCCCAAAATTCCCCTAAACCTACCTGAAGTTCTCCAAAACCCACAATTTACAATTTTCCACCACCATGACCACATAAAACCCAAGGAATACCAACGGAGACCCCAAAACACGTCAAAAACACCCCAAAAAAGAACGGGATCACCCCCAAAAACAAAAGAAAATCCCCCAAAACCATAGATCCAATCCCAAAACCAACCTAAACCTACCTGATGTTCTCCAAAACCCACAATTTACACTTTTCCACCATGATGACCACGGAAAACGCAACGAAACCCAATGGAGACCCCAAAACACGTCAAAAACACCCCCAAAATGAATTCGATCACCCCAAAACTGGAACAAAATCCCCCAAAACCATAGATCCACCCCCAAAACACCCTAAATCTACCTGATGTTCTCCAAAACCCACAATTTACACTTTTCCACCATGATGACCACGGAAAACCCAACGAAACCCAACGGAGACCACAAAACACGTCAAAAACACGCCGAAAACCAACTGGATCACTAGAAAAAAACAGAAGAAAACCCTAAAAACCATGAATCTGCCCCAAAAGTCCTCATAAACCTACCTGATGTTCTCCAAAACCCACAATTTACACTTTTCCACCATGATGACCACGGAAAACACAACGAAACCCAACGGAGAACCCAAAACACGTCAAAAACACCCCAAACAAGAACAGGATCACCCCCAAAACCAAAGAAAACCCCAAAAAGCACGGATCCAATCCCAAAACCACTCTAAACGTACCTGATGTTCTCCAAATCCAAATGTCCACTCCCAACCACCATAAAACCCATTAGGAACTCAACGAAACCCAACGGAAACCCCAAAACACGTCAAAAACACCCCAAAAAAGAACTGAATCAGAAGAAAAAACACCAAAAACTATGAATTTCCCCGCAAAACCACCCTAAACTCACCTGATCTTCTTCAAAACCCACAATCCACTCCCATTTCCCTTAAGGACCAACTAAAACCCAACGGAGACCCCAAAACAAGTCAAAAACACCCCAAACAAGAACAGGATAACCCCTAAAAAAGAAAGAAAACCCCCAAAAAACATAGATCCACCCCAAAACCACACTAAACCTACCTGATGTTCTCCAAATCCCAAAGTCCACTCACAACAAACTTAAAACACATTAGGAAATCAACAAAACACAACGGAAACCCCAAAACACATCAAAAACACCACAAAAAAAAGCGGGATCACCCCCAAAACTGGAAGAAAACCCTAAAAGCCGTTGATCCACCCCAAAAGTCCCCCTAAACCTACCTGATGTTCTCCAATACCCACAATTTACCCGTTTTCACCATGATGAACAACAAGAACCCAACAAAAACCAACGGAGACCCCAAAACACATCAAAAACACCCCAAAAAAGAACTGGATCAGAAGAAAAAAAAAACAAAACTATGCATTTCCCTCCCAAATCACCCTAAACTCACCTGATCTTCTTCAAAACCCACAATCCACTCCCATTTAGCTTAACGACCAACGAGAACCCAACAAAACCCAACGGAGACCCCAAAAACGTCAAAAACACCCCAAAAAAGAACTGGTTCAACCCCAACAACGAAAGAAAACCCCAAAAGCCATAGATCCACACCAAAAATCCCCCTAAACCAACCTGAAGTTCTCCAAAACCCACAATTTACACTTTTCCACATTGATGACCATGGAAAACCCAACGAAACCCAACGGAGACCACAAAACACGTCAAAAAAAAAAAAAAAAAAAAAAAAAAAAAAAAAAAGAAAGGGATCACCCCCAAAATTGGAAGAAAATCCTTCAAAATCATAGATCCACCCCAAAACCACCCTAAACCTACCTGATGATCTCCAAAACCCACAATTTACAATTTTCCACCACCATGACCATGGAAAACCCAACGAAACCCAACGGAGACCCCAAAAGAAGTCAAAAACACCCAAAACAAGAACGGGATAAACCCTGAAAAAGGAAAGAAAACCCCAAAAGCCATAGATCCACACCAAAAGTCCCCCTAAACCTACCTGATGTTCTCCAAAAGCCACAATTTACACTTTTTCACCAGGATGACCAACATGAACCAAACGAAAACCCAAAACGAGACACCAAAACACGTCAAAAACACCCCAAAAATAAAGGGATCACCCATAAACTGGAAGAAAATCCCCAAAAAGCACGGATCCAATCCCAAAACCACCCTAAACCTACCTGATGTTCTCCAAAACCCACAATTTACCATTTTCCACCACGATGACCAACGAGTACACAACAAAACCCAACGGAGACCCCCAAACACCTCAAAAACTTCCCAAAAAAGAACGGGACCACCCCAAGAAACGGAAGAAAACACCAAAAAACATGACTCTGCCCCAAAAGTCCCCCTAAACCTACCTGATGTTCTCCAAAAGCCACAATTTACACTTTTTCACCATGATGACCAACAAGAACCCAACTAAAACCCAACGGAGACCCCAAAACACGTCATAAACACCCCAAAAAAGAACAGGATCACCCAAAAAAAAACAGAAGAAAAGACCAAATACCATGAATCCACCCCAAAATTCCCCTAAACCTACCTGAAGTTCTCCAAAACCCACAATTTACAATTTTCCACCACCATGACCACATAAAACCCAAGGAATACCAACGGAGACCCAAAAACACGCCAAAAACACCCCCAAAAAAAACGGGATCACCCCCAAAAACAAAAGAAAATCCCCCAAAACCATAGATCCAATCCCAAAACCAACCTAAACCTACCTGATGTTCTCCAAAACCAACAATTTACCCTTTTCCACCATGATGACCACGGAAAACGCAACGAAACCCAATGGAGACCCCAAAACACGTCAAAAACACCCCCAAAATGAATTGGATCACCCCCCCCAAAAAAAAAAAAAAAAAAAAAAAAAAACCAGAAGAAAACCCCATATATCATGAATCCACCCCAAAAGTCCCCCTAAACCTACCTGATGTTCTCCAAAACCCACAATTTACACTTTTCCACCATGATGACAACGGAAAACCCAACGAAACCCAATGAAGAACCCAAAACACGTCAGAAACACCCCAAAAATGAATTCGATCACCCCAAAACTGGAACAAAATCCCCCAAAACCATAGATCCACCCCCAAAACACCCTAAATCTACCTGATGTTCTCCAAAACCCACAATTTACACTTTTCCACCATGATGACCACGGAAAACCCAACGAAACCCAACGGAGACCACAAAACACGTCAAAAACACGCCGAAAACCAACTGGATCACTAGAAAAAACAGAAGAAAACCCTAAAAACCATGAATCTGCCCCAAAAGTCCTCATAAACCTACCTGATGTTCTCCAAAACCCACAATTTACACTTTTCCACCATGATGACCACGGAAAACACAACGAAACCCAACGGAGAACCCAAAACACGTCAAAAACACCCCAAACAAGAACAGGATCACCCCCAAAACCAAAGAAAACCCCAAAAAGCACGGATCCAATCCCAAAACCACTCTAAACGTACCTGATGTTCTCCAAATCCAAATGTCCACTCCCAACCACCATAAAACCCATTAGGAACTCAACGAAACCCAACGGAAACCCCAAAACACGTCAAAAACACCCCAAAAAAGAACTGAATCAGAAGAAAAAACACCAAAAACTATGAATTTCCCCGCAAAACCACCCTAAACTCACCTGATCTTCTTCAAAACCCACAATCCACTCCCATTTCCCTTAAGGACCAACTAAAACCCAACGGAGACCCCAAAACAAGTCAAAAACACCCCAAACAAGAACAGGATAACCCCTAAAAAAGAAAGAAAACCCCCAAAAAACATAGATCCACCCCAAAACCACACTAAACCTACCTGATGTTCTCCAAATCCCAAAGTCCACTCCCAACAAACTTAAAACACATTAGGAAATCAACAAAACACAACGGAAACCCCAAAACACATCAAAAACACCACAAAAAAAAGCGGGATCACCCCCAAAACTGGAAGAAAACCCTAAAAGCCGTTGATCCACCCCAAAAGTCCCCCTAAACCTACCTGATGTTCTCCAATACCCACAATTTACCCGTTTTCACCATGATGAACAACAAGAACCCAACAAAAACCAACGGAGACCCCAAAACACATCAAAAACACCCCAAAAAAGAACTGGATCAGAAGAAAAAAAAAACAAAACTATGCATTTCCCTCCCAAATCACCCTAAACGCACCTGATCTTCTTCAAAACCCACAATCCACTCCCATTTAGCTTAACGACCAACGAGAACCCAACAAAACCCAATGGAGACCCCAAAAACGTCAAAAACACCCCAAAAAAGAACTGGTTCAACCCCAACAACGAAAGAAAACCCCAAAAGCCATAGATCCACACCAAAAATCCCCCTAAACCAACCTGAAGTTCTCCAAAACCCACAATTTACACTTTTCCACATTGATGACCATGGAAAACCCAACGAAACCCAACGGAGACCACAAAACACGTCAAAAAAAAAAAAAAAAAAAAAAAAAAAAAAAAAAAGAAAGGGATCACCCCCAAAATTGGAAGAAAATCCTTCAAAATCATAGATCCACCCCAAAACCACCCTAAACCTACCTGATGATCTCCAAAACCCACAATTTACAATTTTCCACCACCATGACCATGGAAAACCCAACGAAACCCAACGGAGACCCCAAAAGAAGTCAAAAACACCCAAAACAAGAACGGGATAAACCCTGAAAAAGGAAAGAAAACCCCAAAAGCCATAGATCCACACCAAAAGTCCCCCTAAACCTACCTGATGTTCTCCAAAAGCCACAATTTACACTTTTTCACCAGGATGACCAACATGAACCAAACGAAAACCCAAAACGAGACACCAAAACACGTCAAAAACACCCCAAAAATAAAGGGATCACCCATAAACTGGAAGAAAATCCCCAAAAAGCACGGATCCAATCCCAAAACCACCCTAAACCTACCTGATGTTCTCCAAAACCCACAATTTACCATTTTCCACCACGATGACCAACGAGTACACAACAAAACCCAACGGAGACCCCCAAACACCTCAAAAACTTCCCAAAAAAGAACGGGACCACCCCAAGAAACAGAAGAAAACACCAAAAAACATGACTCTGCCCCAAAAGTCCCCCTAAACCTACCTGATGTTCTCCAAAAGCCACAATTTACACTTTTTCACCATGATGACCAACAAGAACCCAACTAAAACCCAACGGAGACCCCAAAACACGTCATAAACACCCCAAAAAAGAACAGGATCACCCAAAAAAAAAACAGAAGAAAAGACCAAATACCATGAATCCACCCCAAAATTCCCCTAAACCTACCTGAAGTTCTCCAAAACCCACAATTTACAATTTTCCACCACCATGACCACATAAAACCCAAGGAATACCAACGGAGACCCAAAAACACGCCAAAAACACCCCCAAAAAAAACGGGATCACCCCCAAAAACAAAAGAAAATCCCCCAAAACCATAGATCCAATCCCAAAACCAACCTAAACCTACCTGATGTTCTCCAAAACCAACAATTTACCCTTTTCCACCATGATGACCACGGAAAACGCAACGAAACCCAATGGAGACCCCAAAACACGTCAAAAACACCCCCAAAATGAATTGGATCACCCCCCCCAAAAAAAAAAAAAAAAAAAAAAAAAAACCAGAAGAAAACCCCATATATCATGAATCCACCCCAAAAGTCCCCCTAAACCTACCTGATGTTCTCCAAAACCCACAATTTACACTTTTCCACCATGATGACAACGGAAAACCCAACGAAACCCAATGAAGAACCCAAAACACGTCAGAAACACCCCAAAAATGAATTCGATCACCCCAAAACTGGAACAAAATCCCCCAAAACCATAGATCCACCCCCAAAACACCCTAAATCTACCTGATGTTCTCCAAAACCCACAATTTACACTTTTCCACCATGATGACCACGGAAAACCCAACGAAACCCAACGGAGACCACAAAACACGTCAAAAACACGCCGAAAACCAACTGGATCACTAGAAAAAACAGAAGAAAACCCTAAAAACCATGAATCTGCCCCAAAAGTCCTCATAAACCTACCTGATGTTCTCCAAAACCCACAATTTACACTTTTCCACCATGATGACCACGGAAAACACAACGAAACCCAACGGAGAACCCAAAACACGTCAAAAACACCCCAAACAAGAACAGGATCACCCCCAAAACCAAAGAAAACCCCAAAAAGCACGGATCCAATCCCAAAACCACTCTAAACGTACCTGATGTTCTCCAAATCCAAATGTCCACTCCCAACCACCATAAAACCCATTAGGAACTCAACGAAACCCAACGGAAACCCCAAAACACGTCAAAAACACCCCAAAAAAGAACTGAATCAGAAGAAAAAACACCAAAAACTATGAATTTCCCCGCAAAACCACCCTAAACTCACCTGATCTTCTTCAAAACCCACAATCCACTCCCATTTCCCTTAAGGACCAACTAAAACCCAACGGAGACCCCAAAACAAGTCAAAAACACCCCAAACAAGAACAGGATAACCCCTAAAAAAGAAAGAAAACCCCCAAAAAACATAGATCCACCCCAAAACCACACTAAACTTACCTGATGTTCTCCAAATCCCAAAGTCCACTCCCAACAAACTTAAAACACATTAGGAAATCAACAAAACACAACGGAAACCCCAAAACACATCAAAAACACCACAAAAAAAAGCGGGATCAACCCCAAAACTGGAAGAAAACCCTAAAAGCCGTTGATCCACCCCAAAAGTCCCCCTAAACCTACCTGATGTTCTCCAATACCCACAATTTACCCGTTTTCACCATGATGAACAACAAGAACCCAACAAAAACCAACGGAGACCCCAAAACACATCAAAAACACCCCAAAAAAGAACTGGATCAGAAGAAAAAAAAAACAAAACTATGCATTTCCCTCCCAAATCACCCTAAACTCACCTGATCTTCTTCAAAACCCACAATCCACTCCCATTTAGCTTAACGACCAACGAGAACCCAACAAAACCCAATGGAGACCCCAAAAACGTCAAAAACACCCCAAAAAAGAACTGGTTCAACCCCAACAACGAAAGAAAACCCCAAAAGCCATAGATCCACACCAAAAATCCCCCTAAACCAACCTGAAGTTCTCCAAAACCCACAATTTACACTTTTCCACATTGATGACCATGGAAAACCCAACGAAACCCAACGGAGACCACAAAACACGTCAAAAAAAAAAAAAAAAAAAAAAAAAAAAGAAAGGGATCACCCCCAAAATTGGAAGAAAATCCTTCAAAATCATAGATCCACCCCAAAACCACCCTAAACCTACCTGATGATCTCCAAAACCCACAATTTACAATTTTCCAACATGATGACCATGGAAAACCCAACGAAACCCAACGGAGACCCCAAAAGAAGTCAAAAACACCCAAAACAAGAACGGGATAAACCCTAAAAACGAAAGAAAACCCCAAAAGCCATAGATCCACACCAAAAGTCCCCCTAAACCTACCTGATGTTCTCCAAAAGCCACAATTTACACTTTTTCACCAGGATGACCAACATGAACCAAACGAAAACCCAAAACGAGACACCAAAACACGTCAAAAACACCCCAAAAATAAAGGGATCACCCATAAACTGGAAGAAAATCCCCAAAAAGCACGGATCCAATCCCAAAACCACCCTAAACCTACCTGATGTTCTCCAAAACCCACAATTTACCATTTTCCACCACGATGACCAACGAGTACACAACAAAACCCAACGGAGACCCCCAAACACCTCAAAAACTTCCCAAAAAAGAACGGGACCACCCCAAGAAACAGAAGAAAACACCAAAAAACATGACTCTGCCCCAAAAGTCCCCCTAAACCTACCTGATGTTCTCCAAAAGCCACAATTTACACTTTTTCACCATGATGACCAACAAGAACCCAACTAAAACCCAACGGAGACCCCAAAACACGTCATAAACACCCCAAAAAAGAACAGGATCACCCAAAAAAAAACAGAAGAAAAGACCAAATACCATGAATCCACCCCAAAATTCCCCTAAACCTACCTGAAGTTCTCCAAAACCCACAATTTACAATTTTCCACCACCATGACCACATAAAACCCAAGGAATACCAACGGAGACCCAAAAACACGTCAAAAACACCCCAAAAAAAAACGGGATCACCCCCAAAAACAAAAGAAAATCCCCCAAAACCATAGATCCAATCCCAAAACCAACCTAAACCTACCTGATGTTCTCCAAAACCAACAATTTACCCTTTTCCACCATGATGACCACGGAAAACGCAACGAAACCCAATGGAGACCCCAAAACACGTCAAAAACACCCCCAAAATGAATTGGATCACCCCAAAACTGGAACAAAATCCCCCAAAACCATAGATCCACCCCCAAAACACCCTAAATCTACCTGATGTTCTCCAAAACCCACAATTTACACTTTTCCACCATGATGACCACGGAAAACCCAACGAAACCCAACGGAGACCACAAAACACGTCAAAAACACGCCGAAAACCAACTGGATCACTAGAAAAAACAGAAGAAAACCCTAAAAACCATGAATCTGCCCCAAAAGTCCTCATAAACCTACCTGATGTTCTCCAAAACCCACAATTTACACTTTTCCACCATGATGACCACGGAAAACACAACGAAACCCAACGGAGAACCCAAAACACGTCAAAAACACCCCAAACAAGAACAGGATCACCCCCAAAACCAAAGAAAACCCCAAAAAGCACGGATCCAATCCCAAAACCACTCTAAACGTACCTGATGTTCTCCAAATCCAAATGTCCACTCCCAACCACCATAAAACCCATTAGGAACTCAACGAAACCCAACGGAAACCCCAAAACACGTCAAAAACACCCCAAAAAAGAACTGAATCAGAAGAAAAAACACCAAAAACTATGAATTTCCCCGCAAAACCACCCTAAACTCACCTGATCTTCTTCAAAACCCACAATCCACTCCCATTTCCCTTAAGGACCAACTAAAACCCAACGGAGACCCCAAAACAAGTCAAAAACACCCCAAACAAGAACAGGATAACCCCTAAAAAAGAAAGAAAACCCCCAAAAAACATAGATCCACCCCAAAACCACACTAAACCTACCTGATGTTCTCCAAATCCCAAAGTCCACTCCCAACAAACTTAAAACACATTAGGAAATCAACAAAACACAACGGAAACCCCAAAACACATCAAAAACACCACAAAAAAAAGCGGGATCACCCCCAAAACTGGAAGAAAACCCTAAAAGCCGTTGATCCACCCCAAAAGTCCCCCTAAACCTACCTGATGTTCTCCAATACCCACAATTTACCCGTTTTCACCATGATGAACAACAAGAACCCAACAAAAACCAACGGAGACCCCAAAACACATCAAAAACACCACAAAAAAAAGCAGGATCACCCCCAAAACTGGAAGAAAACCCTAAAAGCCGTTGATCCACCCCAAAAGTCCCCCTAAACCTACCTGATGTTCTCCAATACCCACAATTTACCCGTTTTCACCATGATGAACAACAAGAACCCAACAAAAACCAACGGAGACCCCAAAACACATCAAAAACACCCCAAAAAAGAACTGGATCAGAAGAAAAAAAAAACAAAACTATGCATTTCCCTCCCAAATCACCCTAAACTCACCTGATCTTCTTCAAAACCCACAATCCACTCCCATTTAGCTTAACGACCAACGAGAACCCAACAAAACCCAACGGAGACCCCAAAAACGTCAAAAACACCCCAAAAAAGAACTGGTTCAACCCCAACAACGAAAGAAAACCCCAAAAGCCATAGATCCACACCAAAAATCCCCCTAAACCAACCTGAAGTTCTCCAAAACCCACAGTTTACACTTTTCCACATTGATGACCATGGAAAACCCAACGAAACCCAACGGAGACCACAAAACACGTCAAAAAAAAAAAAAAAAAAAAAAAAAAAAGGATCACCCCCAAAATTGGAAGAAAATCCTTCAAAATCATAGATCCACCCCAAAACCACCCTAAACCTACCTGATGATCTCCAAAACCCACAATTTACAATTTTCCAACATGATGACCATGGAAAACCCAACGAAACCCAACGGAGACCCCAAAAGAAGTCAAAAACACCCCAAACAAGAACGGGATAAACCCTAAAAACGAAAGAAAACCCCAAAAGCCATAGATCCACACCAAAAGTCCCCCTAAACCTACCTGATGTTCTCCAAAAGCCACAATTTACACTTTTTCACCAGGATGACCAACATGAACCAAACGAAAACCCAAAACGAGACACCAAAACACGTCAAAAACACCCCAAAAATAAAGGGATCACCCATAAACTGGAAGAAAATCCCCAAAAAGCACGGATCCAATCCCAAAACCACCCTAAACCTACCTGATGTTCTCCAAAACCCACAATTTACCATTTTCCACCACGATGACCAACGAGTACACAACAAAACCCAACGGAGACCCCCAAACACCTCAAAAACTTCCCAAAAAAGAACGGGACCACCCCAAGAAACAGAAGAAAACACCAAAAAACATGACTCTGCCCCAAAAGTCCCCCTAAACCTACCTGATGTTCTCCAAAAGCCACAATTTACACTTTTTCACCATGATGACCAACAAGAACCCAACTAAAACCCAACGGAGACCCCAAAACACGTCATAAACACCCCAAAACAGAACAGGATCACCCAAAAAAAAACAGAAGAAAAGACCAAATACCATGAATCCACCCCAAAATTCCCCTAAACCTACCTGAAGTTCTCCAAAACCCACAATTTACAATTTTCCACCACCATGACCACATAAAACCCAAGGAATACCAACGGAGACCCCAAAACACGTCAAAAACACCCCAAAAAAGAACGGGATCACCCCCAAAAACAAAAGAAAATCCCCCAAAACCATAGATCCAATCCCAAAACCAACCTAAACCAACCTGAAGTTCTCCAAAACCCACAATTTACCCTTTTCCACCATGATGACCACGGAAAACGCAACGAAACCCAATGGAGACCACAAAACACGTCAAAAACACCCCCAAAATGAATTGGATCACCCCCCCCCAAAAAAAAAAAAAAAAAAAAAAAAACAGAAGAAAACCCCATATATCATGAATCCACCCCAAAACACCCTAAATCTACCTGATGTTCTCCAAAACCCACAATTTACACTTTTCCACCATGATGACCACGGAAAACACAACGAAACCCAACGGAGAACCCAAAACACGTCAAAAACACCCCAAACAAGAACAGGATCACCCCCAAAACCAAAGAAAACCCCAAAAAGCACGGATCCAATCCCAAAACCACTCTAAACGTACCTGATGTTCTCCAAATCCAAATGTCCACTCCCAACCACCATAAAACCCATTAGGAACTCAACGAAACCCAACGGAAACCCCAAAACACGTCAAAAACACCCCAAAAAAGAACTGAATCAGAAGAAAAAACACCAAAAACTATGAATTTCCCCGCAAAACCACCCTAAACTCACCTGATCTTCTTCAAAACCCACAATCCACTCCCATTTCCCTTAAGGACCAACTAAAACCCAACGGAGACCCCAAAACAAGTCAAAAACACCCCAAACAAGAACAGGATAACCCCTAAAAAAGAAAGAAAACCCCCAAAAAACATAGATCCACCCCAAAACCACACTAAACCTACCTGATGTTCTCCAAATCCCAAAGTCCACTCCCAACAAACTTAAAACACATTAGGAAATCAACAAAACACAACGGAAACCCCAAAACACATCAAAAACACCACAAAAAAAAGCGGGATCACCCCCAAAACTGGAAGAAAACCCTAAAAGCCGTTGATCCACCCCAAAAGTCCCCCTAAACCTACCTGATGTTCTCCAATACCCACAATTTACCCGTTTTCACCATGATGAACAACAAGAACCCAACAAAAACCAACGGAGACCCCAAAACACATCAAAAACACCACAAAAAAAAGCAGGATCACCCCCAAAACTGGAAGAAAACCCTAAAAGCCGTTGATCCACCCCAAAAGTCCCCCTAAACCTACCTGATGTTCTCCAATACCCACAATTTACCCGTTTTCACCATGATGAACAACAAGAACCCAACAAAAACCAACGGAGACCCCAAAACACATCAAAAACACCCCAAAAAAGAACTGGATCAGAAGAAAAAAAAAAACAAAACTATGCATTTCCCTCCCAAATCACCCTAAACTCACCTGATCTTCTTCAAAACCCACAATCCACTCCCATTTAGCTTAACGACCAACGAGAACCCAACAAAACCCAATGGAGACCCCAAAAACGTCAAAAACACCCCAAAAAAGAACTGGTTCAACCCCAACAACGAAAGAAAACCCCAAAAGCCATAGATCCACACCAAAAATCCCCCTAAACCAACCTGAAGTTCTCCAAAACCCACAATTTACACTTTTCCACATTGATGACCATGGAAAACCCAACGAAACCCAACGGAGACCACAAAACACGTCAAAAAAAAAAAAAAAAAAAAAAAAAGAAAGGGATCACCCCCAAAATTGGAAGAAAATCCTTCAAAATCATAGATCCACCCCAAAACCACCCTAAACCTACCTGATGATCTCCAAAACCCACAATTTACAATTTTCCAACATGATTACCATGGAAAACCCAACGAAACCCAACGGAGACCCCAAAAGAAGTCAAAAACACCCAAAACAAGAACGGGATAAACCCTAAAAACGAAAGAAAACCCCAAAAGCCATAGATCCACACCAAAAGTCCCCCTAAACCTACCTGATGTTCTCCAAAACCCACAATTTACACTTTTTCACCAGGATGACCAACATGAACCAAACGAAAACCCAAAACGAGACACCAAAACACGTCAAAAACACCCCAAAAATAAAGGGATCACCCATAAACTGGAAGAAAATCCCCAAAAAGCACGGATCCAATCCCAAAACCACCCTAAACCTACCTGATGTTCTCCAAAACCCACAATTTACCATTTTCCACCACGATGACCAACGAGTACACAACAAAACCCAACGGAGACCCCCAAACACCTCAAAAACTTCCCAAAAAAGAACGGGACCACCCCAAGAAACAGAAGAAAACACCAAAAAACATGACTCTGCCCCAAAAGTCCCCCTAAACCTACCTGATGTTCTCCAAAAGCCACAATTTACACTTTTTCACCATGATGACCAACAAGAACCCAACTAAAACCCAACGGAGACCCCAAAACACGTCATAAACACCCCAAAACAGAACAGGATCACCCAAAAAAAAACAGAAGAAAAGACCAAATACCATGAATCCACCCCAAAATTCCCCTAAACCTACCTGAAGTTCTCCAAAACCCACAATTTACAATTTTCCACCACCATGACCACATAAAACCCAAGGAATACCAACGGAGACCCCAAAACACGTCAAAAACACCCCAAAAAAGAACGGGATCACCCCCAAAAACAAAAGAAAATCCCCCAAAACCATAGATCCAATCCCAAAACCAACCTAAACCTACCTGATGTTCTCCAAAACCAACAATTTACCCTTTTCCACCATGATGACCACGGAAAACGCAACGAAACCCAATGGAGACCCCAAAACACGTCAAAAACACCCCCAAAATGAATTCGATCACCCCAAAACTGGAACAAAATCCCCCAAAACCATAGATCCACCCCCAAAACACCCTAAATCTACCTGATGTTCTCCAAAACCCACAATTTACACTTTTCCACCATGATGACCACGGAAAACCCAACGAAACCCAACGGAGACCACAAAACACGTCAAAAACACGCCGAAAACCAACTGGATCACTAGAAAAAACAGAAGAAAACCCTAAAAACCATGAATCTGCCCCAAAAGTCCTCATAAACCTACCTGATGTTCTCCAAAACCCACAATTTACACTTTTCCACCATGATGACCACGGAAAACACAACGAAACCCAACGGAGAACCCAAAACACGTCAAAAACACCCCAAACAAGAACAGGATCACCCCCAAAACCAAAGAAAACCCCAAAAAGCACGGATCCAATCCCAAAACCACTCTAAACGTACCTGATGTTCTCCAAATCCAAATGTCCACTCCCAACCACCATAAAACCCATTAGGAACTCAACGAAACCCAACGGAAACCCCAAAACACGTCAAAAACACCCCAAAAAAGAACTGAATCAGAAGAAAAAACACCAAAAACTATGAATTTCCCCGCAAAACCACCCTAAACTCACCTGATCTTCTTCAAAACCCACAATCCACTCCCATTTCCCTTAAGGACCAACTAAAACCCAACGGAGACCCCAAAACAAGTCAAAAACACCCCAAACAAGAACAGGATAACCCCTAAAAAAGAAAGAAAACCCCCAAAAAACATAGATCCACCCCAAAACCACACTAAACCTACCTGATGTTCTCCAAATCCCAAAGTCCACTCCCAACAAACTTAAAACACATTAGGAAATCAACAAAACACAACGGAAACCCCAAAACACATCAAAAACACCACAAAAAAAAGCGGGATCACCCCCAAAACTGGAAGAAAACCCTAAAAGCCGTTGATCCACCCCAAAAGTCCCCCTAAACCTACCTGATGTTCTCCAATACCCACAATTTACCCGTTTTCACCATGATGAACAACAAGAACCCAACAAAAACCAACGGAGACCCCAAAACACATCAAAAACACCACAAAAAAAAGCAGGATCACCCCCAAAACTGGAAGAAAACCCTAAAAGCCGTTGATCCACCCCAAAAGTCCCCCTAAACCTACCTGATGTTCTCCAATACCCACAATTTACCCGTTTTCACCATGATGAACAACAAGAACCCAACAAAAACCAACGGAGACCCCAAAACACATCAAAAACACCCCAAAAAAGAACTGGATCAGAAGAAAAAAAAAACAAAACTATGCATTTCCCTCCCAAATCACCCTAAACTCACCTGATCTTCTTCAAAACCCACAATCCACTCCCATTTAGCTTAACGACCAACGAGAACCCAACAAAACCCAACGGAGACCCCAAAAACGTCAAAAACACCCCAAAAAAGAACTGGTTCAACCCCAACAACGAAAGAAAACCCCAAAAGCCATAGATCCACACCAAAAATCCCCCTAAACCAACCTGAAGTTCTCCAAAACCCACAATTTACACTTTTCCACATTGATGACCATGGAAAACCCAACGAAACCCAACGGAGACCACAAAACACGTCAAAAAAAAAAAAAAAAAAAAAAAAAAGAAAGAGATCACCCCCAAAATTGGAAGAAAATCCTTCAAAATCATAGATCCACCCCAAAACCACCCTAAACCTACCTGATGATCTCCAAAACCCACAATTTACAATTTTCCAACATGATTACCATGGAAAACCCAACGAAACCCAACGGAGACCCCAAAAGAAGTCAAAAACACCCAAAACAAGAACGGGATAAACCCTAAAAACGAAAGAAAACCCCAAAAGCCATAGATCCACACCAAAAGTCCCCCTAAACCTACCTGATGTTCTCCAAAACCCACAATTTACACTTTTTCACCAGGATGACCAACATGAACCAAACGAAAACCCAAAACGAGACACCAAAACACGTCAAAAACACCCCAAAAATAAAGGGATCACCCATAAACTGGAAGAAAATCCCCAAAAAGCACGGATCCAATCCCAAAACCACCCTAAACCTACCTGATGTTCTCCAAAACCCACAATTTACCATTTTCCACCACGATGACCAACGAGTACACAACAAAACCCAACGGAGACCCCCAAACACCTCAAAAACTTCCCAAAAAAGAACGGGACCACCCCAAGAAACAGAAGAAAACACCAAAAAACATGACTCTGCCCCAAAAGTCCCCCTAAACCTACCTGATGTTCTCCAAAAGCCACAATTTACACTTTTTCACCATGATGACCAACAAGAACCCAACTAAAACCCAACGGAGACCCCAAAACACGTCATAAACACCCCAAAACAGAACAGGATCACCCAAAAAAAAACAGAAGAAAAGACCAAATACCATGAATCCACCCCAAAATTCCCCTAAACCTACCTGAAGTTCTCCAAAACCCACAATTTACAATTTTCCACCACCATGACCACATAAAACCCAAGGAATACCAACGGAGACCCCAAAACACGTCAAAAACACCCCAAAAAAGAACGGGATCACCCCCAAAAACAAAAGAAAATCCCCCAAAACCATAGATCCAATCCCAAAACCAACCTAAACCTACCTGATGTTCTCCAAAACCAACAATTTACCCTTTTCCACCATGATGACCACGGAAAACGCAACGAAACCCAATGGAGACCCCAAAACACGTCAAAAACACCCCCAAAATGAATTCGATCACCCCAAAACTGGAACAAAATCCCCCAAAACCATAGATCCACCCCCAAAACACCCTAAATCTACCTGATGTTCTCCAAAACCCACAATTTACACTTTTCCACCATGATGACCACGGAAAACCCAACGAAACCCAACGGAGACCACAAAACACGTCAAAAACACGCCGAAAACCAACTGGATCACTAGAAAAAAACAGAAGAAAACCCTAAAAACCATGAATCTGCCCCAAAAGTCCTCATAAACCTACCTGATGTTCTCCAAAACCCACAATTTACACTTTTCCACCATGATGACCACGGAAAACACAACGAAACCCAACGGAGAACCCAAAACACGTCAAAAACACCCCAAACAAGAACAGGATCACCCCCAAAACCAAAGAAAACCCCAAAAAGCACGGATCCAATCCCAAAACCACTCTAAACGTACCTGATGTTCTCCAAATCCAAATGTCCACTCCCAACCACCATAAAACCCATTAGGAACTCAATGAAACCCAGCGGAAACCCCAAAACACGTCAAAAACACCCCAAAAAAGAACTGAATCAGAAGAAAAAACACCAAAAACTATGAATTTCCCCGCAAAACCACCCTAAACTCACCTGATCTTCTTCAAAACCCACAATCCACTCCCATTTCCCTTAAGGACCAACTAAAACCCAACGGAGACCCCAAAACAAGTCAAAAACACCCCAAACAAGAACAGGATAACCCCTAAAAAAGAAAGAAAACCCCCAAAAAACATAGATCCACCCCAAAACCACACTAAACCTACCTGATGTTCTCCAAATCCCAAAGTCCACTCCCAACAAACTTAAAACACATTAGGAAATCAACAAAACACAACGGAAACCCCAAAACACATCAAAAACACCACAAAAAAAAGCGGGATCACCCCCAAAACTGGAAGAAAACCCTAAAAGCCGTTGATCCACCCCAAAAGTCCCCCTAAACCTACCTGATGTTCTCCAATACCCACAATTTACCCGTTTTCACCATGATGAACAACAAGAACCCAACAAAAACCAACGGAGACCCCAAAACACATCAAAAACACCACAAAAAAAAGCAGGATCACCCCCAAAACTGGAAGAAAACCCTAAAAGCCGTTGATCCACCCCAAAAGTCCCCCTAAACCTACCTGATGTTCTCCAATACCCACAATTTACCCGTTTTCACCATGATGAACAACAAGAACCCAACAAAAACCAACGGAGACCCCAAAACACATCAAAAACACCCCAAAAAAGAACTGGATCAGAAGAAAAAAAAAACAAAACTATGCATTTCCCTCCCAAATCACCCTAAACTCACCTGATCTTCTTCAAAACCCACAATCCACTCCCATTTAGCTTAACGACCAACGAGAACCCAACAAAACCCAACGGAGACCCCAAAAACGTCAAAAACACCCCAAAAAAGAACTGGTTCAACCCCAACAACGAAAGAAAACCCCAAAAGCCATAGATCCACACCAAAAATCCCCCTAAACCAACCTGAAGTTCTCCAAAACCCACAATTTACACTTTTCCACATTGATGACCATGGAAAACCCAACGAAACCCAACGGAGACCACAAAACACGTCAAAAAAAAAAAAAAAAAAAAAAAAAAGAAAGAGATCACCCCCAAAATTGGAAGAAAATCCTTCAAAATCATAGATCCACCCCAAAACCACCCTAAACCTACCTGATGTTCTCCAAATCCCAAAGTCCACTCCCAACAAACTTAAAACACATTAGGAAATCAACAAAACACAACGGAAACCCCAAAACACATCAAAAACACCACAAAAAAAAGCAGGATCACCCCCAAAACTGGAAGAAAACCCTAAAAGCCGTTGATCCACCCCAAAAGTCCCCCTAAACCTACCTGATGTTCTCCAATACCCACAATTTACCCGTTTTCACCATGATGAACAACAAGAACCCAACAAAAACCAACGGAGACCCCAAAACACATCAAAAACACCACAAAAAAAAGCAGGATCACCCCCAAAACTGGAAGAAAACCCTAAAAGCCGTTGATCCACCCCAAAAGTCCCCCTAAACCTACCTGATGTTCTCCAATACCCACAATTTACCCGTTTTCACCATGATGAACAACAAGAACCCAACAAAAACCAACGGAGACCCCAAAACACATCAAAAACACCCCAAAAAAGAACTGGATCAGAAGAAAAAAAAAACAAAACTATGCATTTCCCTCCCAAATCACCCTAAACTCACCTGATCTTCTTCAAAACCCACAATCCACTCCCATTTAGCTTAACGACCAACGAGAACCCAACAAAACCCAACGGAGACCCCAAAAACGTCAAAAACACCCCAAAAAAGAACTGGTTCAACCCCAACAACGAAAGAAAACCCCAAAAGCCATAGATCCACACCAAAAATCCCCCTAAACCAACCTGAAGTTCTCCAAAACCCACAATTTACACTTTTCCACATTGATGACCATGGAAAACCCAACGAAACCCAACGGAGACCACAAAACACGTCAAAAAAAAAAAAAAAAAAAAAAAAAAGAAAGAGATCACCCCCAAAATTGGAAGAAAATCCTTCAAAATCATAGATCCACCCCAAAACCACCCTAAACCTACCTGATGATCTCCAAAACCCACAATTTACAATTTTCCAACATGATTACCATGGAAAACCCAACGAAACCCAACGGAGACCCCAAAAGAAGTCAAAAACACCCAAAACAAGAACGGGATAAACCCTAAAAACGAAAGAAAACCCCAAAAGCCATAGATCCACACCAAAAGTCCCCCTAAACCTACCTGATGTTCTCCAAAACCCACAATTTACACTTTTTCACCAGGATGACCAACATGAACCAAACGAAAACCCAAAACGAGACACCAAAACACGTCAAAAACACCCCAAAAATAAAGGGATCACCCATAAACTGGAAGAAAATCCCCAAAAAGCACGGATCCAATCCCAAAACCACCCTAAACCTACCTGATGTTCTCCAAAACCCACAATTTACCATTTTCCACCACGATGACCAACGAGTACACAACAAAACCCAACGGAGACCCCCAAACACCTCAAAAACTTCCCAAAAAAGAACGGGACCACCCCAAGAAACAGAAGAAAACACCAAAAAACATGACTCTGCCCCAAAAGTCCCCCTAAACCTACCTGATGTTCTCCAAAAGCCACAATTTACACTTTTTCACCATGATGACCAACAAGAACCCAACTAAAACCCAACGGAGACCCCAAAACACGTCATAAACACCCCAAAAAAGAACAGGATCACCCAAAAAAAAAACAGAAGAAAAGACCAAATACCATGAATCCACCCCAAAATTCCCCTAAACCTACCTGAAGTTCTCCAAAACCCACAATTTACAATTTTCCACCACCATGACCACATAAAACCCAAGGAATACCAACGGAGACCCCAAAACACGTCAAAAACACCCCAAAAAAGAACGGGATCACCCCCAAAAACAAAAGAAAATCCCCCAAAACCATAGATCCAATCCCAAAACCAACCTAAACCTACCTGATGTTCTCCAAAACCAACAATTTACCCTTTTCCACCATGATGACCACGGAAAACGCAACGAACCCAATGGAGACCCCAAAACACGTCAAAAACACCCCCAAAATGAATTCGATCACCCCAAAACTGGAACAAAATCCCCCAAAACCATAGATCCACCCCCAAAACACCCTAAATCTACCTGATGTTCTCCAAAACCCACAATTTACACTTTTCCACCATGATGACCACGGAAAACCCAACGAAACCCAACGGAGACCACAAAACACGTCAAAAACACGCCGAAAACCAACTGGATCACTAGAAAAAACAGAAGAAAACCCTAAAAACCATGAATCTGCCCCAAAAGTCCTCATAAACCTACCTGATGTTCTCCAAAACCCACAATTTACACTTTTCCACCATGATGACCACGGAAAACACAACGAAACCCAACGGAGAACCCAAAACACGTCAAAAACACCCCAAACAAGAACAGGATCACCCCCAAAACCAAAGAAAACCCCAAAAAGCACGGATCCAATCCCAAAACCACTCTAAACGTACCTGATGTTCTCCAAATCCAAATGTCCACTCCCAACCACCATAAAACCCATTAGGAACTCAACGAAACCCAACGGAAACCCCAAAACACGTCAAAAACACCCCAAAAAAGAACTGAATCAGAAGAAAAAACACCAAAAACTATGAATTTCCCCGCAAAACCACCCTAAACTCACCTGATCTTCTTCAAAACCCACAATCCACTCCCATTTCCCTTAAGG
Organism: Aythya ferina; assembly: GCF_964211825.1. Taxonomy (NCBI): domain Eukaryota; kingdom Metazoa; phylum Chordata; class Aves; order Anseriformes; family Anatidae; genus Aythya; species Aythya ferina. The sequence goes on from NW_028181418.1 coordinate 493,496, forward strand.
ACCAACTAAAACCCAACGGAGACCCCAAAACAAGTCAAAAACACCCCAAACAAGAACAGGATAACCCCTAAAAAAGAAAGAAAACCCCCAAAAAACATAGATCCACCCCAAAACCACACTAAACCTACCTGATGTTCTCCAAATCCCAAAGTCCACTCCCAACAAACTTAAAACACATTAGGAAATCAACAAAACACAACGGAAACCCCAAAACACATCAAAAACACCACAAAAAAAAGCAGGATCACCCCCAAAACTGGAAGAAAACCCTAAAAGCCGTTGATCCACCCCAAAAGTCCCCCTAAACCTACCTGATGTTCTCCAATACCCACAATTTACCCGTTTTCACCATGATGAACAACAAGAACCCAACAAAAACCAACGGAGACCCCAAAACACATCAAAAACACCACAAAAAAAAGCAGGATCACCCCCAAAACTGGAAGAAAACCCTAAAAGCCGTTGATCCACCCCAAAAGTCCCCCTAAACCTACCTGATGTTCTCCAATACCCACAATTTACCCGTTTTCACCATGATGAACAACAAGAACCCAACAAAAACCAACGGAGACCCCAAAACACATCAAAAACACCCCAAAAAAGAACTGGATCAGAAGAAAAAAAAAACAAAACTATGCATTTCCCTCCCAAATCACCCTAAACTCACCTGATCTTCTTCAAAACCCACAATCCACTCCCATTTAGCTTAACGACCAACGAGAACCCAACAAAACCCAACGGAGACCCCAAAAACGTCAAAAACACCCCAAAAAAGAACTGGTTCAACCCCAACAACGAAAGAAAACCCCAAAAGCCATAGATCCACACCAAAAATCCCCCTAAACCAACCTGAAGTTCTCCAAAACCCACAATTTACACTTTTCCACATTGATGACCATGGAAAACCCAACGAAACCCAACGGAGACCACAAAACACGTCAAAAAAAAAAAAAAAAAAAAAAAAAAAAGAAAGGGATCACCCCCAAAATTGGAAGAAAATCCTTCAAAATCATAGATCCACCCCAAAACCACCCTAAACCTACCTGATGATCTCCAAAACCCACAATTTACAATTTTCCAACATGATGACCATGGAAAACCCAACGAAACCCAACGGAGACCCCAAAAGAAGTCAAAAACACCCAAAACAAGAACGGGATAAACCCTAAAAACGAAAGAAAACCCCAAAAGCCATAGATCCACACCAAAAGTCCCCCTAAACCTACCTGATGTTCTCCAAAACCCACAATTTACACTTTTTCACCAGGATGACCAACATGAACCAAACGAAAACCCAAAACGAGACACCAAAACACGTCAAAAACACCCCAAAAATAAAGGGATCACCCATAAACTGGAAGAAAATCCCCAAAAAGCACGGATCCAATCCCAAAACCACCCTAAACCTACCTGATGTTCTCCAAAACCCACAATTTACCATTTTCCACCACGATGACCAACGAGTACACAACAAAACCCAACGGAGACCCCAAAAACACCTCAAAAACTTCCCAAAAAAGAACGGGACCACCCCAAGAAACAGAAGAAAACACCAAAAAACATGACTCTGCCCCAAAAGTCCCCCTAAACCTACCTGATGTTCTCCAAAAGCCACAATTTACACTTTTTCACCATGATGACCAACAAGAACCCAACTAAAACCCAACGGAGACCCCAAAACACGTCATAAACACCCCAAAAAAGAACAGGATCACCCAAAAAAAAACAGAAGAAAAGACCAAATACCATGAATCCACCCCAAAATTCCCCTAAACCTACCTGAAGTTCTCCAAAACCCACAATTTACAATTTTCCACCACCATGACCACATAAAACCCAAGGAATACCAACGGAGACCCCAAAACACGTCAAAAACACCCCAAAAAAGAACGGGATCACCCCCAAAAACAAAAGAAAATCCCCCAAAACCATAGATCCAATCCCAAAACCAACCTAAACCTACCTGATGTTCTCCAAAACCAACAATTTACCCTTTTCCACCATGATGACCACGGAAAACGCAACGAAACCCAATGGAGACCCCAAAACACGTCAAAAACACCCCCAAAATGAATTCGATCACCCCAAAACTGGAACAAAATCCCCCAAAACCATAGATCCACCCCCAAAACACCCTAAATCTACCTGATGTTCTCCAAAACCCACAATTTACACTTTTCCACCATGATGACCACGGAAAACCCAACGAAACCCAACGGAGACCACAAAACACGTCAAAAACACGCCGAAAACCAACTGGATCACTAGAAAAAACAGAAGAAAACCCTAAAAACCATGAATCTGCCCCAAAAGTCCTCATAAACCTACCTGATGTTCTCCAAAACCCACAATTTACACTTTTCCACCATGATGACCACGGAAAACACAACGAAACCCAACGGAGAACCCAAAACACGTCAAAAACACCCCAAACAAGAACAGGATCACCCCCAAAACCAAAGAAAACCCCAAAAAGCACGGATCCAATCCCAAAACCACTCTAAACGTACCTGATGTTCTCCAAATCCAAATGTCCACTCCCAACCACCATAAAACCCATTAGGAACTCAATGAAACCCAACGGAAACCCCAAAACACGTCAAAAACACCCCAAAAAAGAACTGAATCAGAAGAAAAAACACCAAAAACTATGAATTTCCCCGCAAAACCACCCTAAACTCACCTGATCTTCTTCAAAACCCACAATCCACTCCCATTTCCCTTAAGGACCAACTAAAACCCAACGGAGACCCCAAAACAAGTCAAAAACACCCCAAACAAGAACAGGATAACCCCTAAAAAAGAAAGAAAACCCCCAAAAAACATAGATCCACCCCAAAACCACACTAAACCTACCTGATGTTCTCCAAATCCCAAAGTCCACTCCCAACAAACTTAAAACACATTAGGAAATCAACAAAACACAACGGAAACCCCAAAACACATCAAAAACACCACAAAAAAAAGCAGGATCACCCCCAAAACTGGAAGAAAACCCTAAAAGCCGTTGATCCACCCCAAAAGTCCCCCTAAACCTACCTGATGTTCTCCAATACCCACAATTTACCCGTTTTCACCATGATGAACAACAAGAACCCAACAAAAACCAACGGAGACCCCAAAACACATCAAAAACACCACAAAAAAAAGCAGGATCACCCCCAAAACTGGAAGAAAACCCTAAAAGCCGTTGATCCACCCCAAAAGTCCCCCTAAACCTACCTGATGTTCTCCAATACCCACAATTTACCCGTTTTCACCATGATGAACAACAAGAACCCAACAAAAACCAACGGAGACCCCAAAACACATCAAAAACACCCCAAAAAAGAACTGGATCAGAAGAAAAAAAAAACAAAACTATGCATTTCCCTCCCAAATCACCCTAAACTCACCTGATCTTCTTCAAAACCCACAATCCACTCCCATTTAGCTTAACGACCAACGAGAACCCAACAAAACCCAACGGAGACCCCAAAAACGTCAAAAACACCCCAAAAAAGAACTGGTTCAACCCCAACAACGAAAGAAAACCCCAAAAGCCATAGATCCACACCAAAAATCCCCCTAAACCAACCTGAAGTTCTCCAAAACCCACAATTTACACTTTTCCACATTGATGACCATGGAAAACCCAACGAAACCCAACGGAGACCACAAAACACGTCAAAAAAAAAAAAAAAAAAAAAAAAAAAAGAAAGGGATCACCCCCAAAATTGGAAGAAAATCCTTCAAAATCATAGATCCACCCCAAAACCACCCTAAACCTACCTGATGATCTCCAAAACCCACAATTTACAATTTTCCAACATGATGACCATGGAAAACCCAACGAAACCCAACGGAGACCCCAAAAGAAGTCAAAAACACCCAAAACAAGAACGGGATAAACCCTAAAAACGAAAGAAAACCCCAAAAGCCATAGATCCACACCAAAAGTCCCCCTAAACCTACCTGATGTTCTCCAAAACCCACAATTTACACTTTTTCACCAGGATGACCAACATGAACCAAACGAAAACCCAAAACGAGACACCAAAACACGTCAAAAACACCCCAAAAATAAAGGGATCACCCATAAACTGGAAGAAAATCCCCAAAAAGCACGGATCCAATCCCAAAACCACCCTAAACCTACCTGATGTTCTCCAAAACCCACAATTTACCATTTTCCACCACGATGACCAACGAGTACACAACAAAATCCAACGGAGACCCCAAAAACACCTCAAAAACTTCCCAAAAAAGAACGGGACCACCCCAAGAAACAGAAGAAAACACCAAAAAACATGACTCTGCCCCAAAAGTCCCCCTAAACCTACCTGATGTTCTCCAAAAGCCACAATTTACACTTTTTCACCATGATGACCAACAAGAACCCAACTAAAACCCAACGGAGACCCCAAAACACGTCATAAACACCCCAAAAAAGAACAGGATCACCCAAAAAAAAACAGAAGAAAAGACCAAATACCATGAATCCACCCCAAAATTCCCCTAAACCTACCTGAAGTTCTCCAAAACCCACAATTTACACTTTTCCACCACCATGACCACATAAAACCCAAGGAATACCAACGGAGACCCCAAAACACGTCAAAAACACCCCCAAAATGAATTCGATCACCCCAAAACTGGAACAAAATCCCCCAAAACCATAGATCCACCCCCAAAACACCCTAAATCTACCTGATGTTCTCCAAAACCCACAATTTACACTTTTCCACCATGATGACCACGGAAAACCCAACGAAACCCAACGGAGACCACAAAACACGTCAAAAACACGCCGAAAACCAACTGGATCACTAGAAAAAACAGAAGAAAACCCTAAAAACCATGAATCTGCCCCAAAAGTCCTCATAAACCTACCTGATGTTCTCCAAAACCCACAATTTACACTTTTCCACCATGATGACCACGGAAAACACAACGAAACCCAACGGAGAACCCAAAACACGTCAAAAACACCCCAAACAAGAACAGGATCACCCCCAAAACCAAAGAAAACCCCAAAAAGCACGGATCCAATCCCAAAACCACTCTAAACGTACCTGATGTTCTCCAAATCCAAATGTCCACTCCCAACCACCATAAAACCCATTAGGAACTCAACGAAACCCAACGGAAACCCCAAAACACGTCAAAAACACCCCAAAAAAGAACTGAATCAGAAGAAAAAACACCAAAAACTATGAATTTCCCCGCAAAACCACCCTAAACTCACCTGATCTTCTTCAAAACCCACAATCCACTCCCATTTCCCTTAAGGACCAACTAAAACCCAACGGAGACCCCAAAACAAGTCAAAAACACCCCAAACAAGAACAGGATAACCCCTAAAAAAGAAAGAAAACCCCCAAAAAACATAGATCCACCCCAAAACCACACTAAACCTACCTGATGTTCTCCAAATCCCAAAGTCCACTCCCAACAAACTTAAAACACATTAGGAAATCAACAAAACACAACGGAAACCCCAAAACACATCAAAAACACCACAAAAAAAAGCGGGATCAACCCCAAAACTGGAAGAAAACCCTAAAAGCCGTTGATCCACCCCAAAAGTCCCCCTAAACCTACCTGATGTTCTCCAATACCCACAATTTACCCGTTTTCACCATGATGAACAACAAGAACCCAACAAAAACCAACGGAGACCCCAAAACACATCAAAAACACCACAAAAAAAAGCAGGATCACCCCCAAAACTGGAAGAAAACCCTAAAAGCCGTTGATCCACCCCAAAAGTCCCCCTAAACCTACCTGATGTTCTCCAATACCCACAATTTACCCGTTTTCACCATGATGAACAACAAGAACCCAACAAAAACCAACGGAGACCCCAAAACACATCAAAAACACCCCAAAAAAGAACTGGATCAGAAGAAAAAAAAACCAAAACTATGCATTTCCCTCCCAAATCACCCTAAACTCACCTGATCTTCTTCAAAACCCACAATCCACTCCCATTTAGCTTAACGACCAACGAGAACCCAACAAAACCCAACGGAGACCCCAAAAACGTCAAAAACACCCCAAAAAAGAACTGGTTCAACCCCAACAACGAAAGAAAACCCCAAAAGCCATAGATCCACACCAAAAATCCCCCTAAACCAACCTGAAGTTCTCCAAAACCCACAATTTACACTTTTCCACATTGATGACCATGGAAAACCCAACGAAACCCAACGGAGACCACAAAACACGTCAAAAAAAAAAAAAAAAAAAAAAAAGAAAGAGATCACCCCCAAAATTGGAAGAAAATCCTTCAAAATCATAGATCCACCCCAAAACCACCCTAAACCTACCTGATGATCTCCAAAACCCACAATTTACAATTTTCCACCACCATGACCATGGAAAACCCAACGAAACCCAACGGAGACCCCAAAAGAAGTCAAAAACACCCAAAACAAGAACGGGATAAACCCTAAAAACGAAAGAAAACCCCAAAAGCCATAGATCCACACCAAAAGTCCCCCTAAACCTACCTGATGTTCTCCAAAAGCCACAATTTACACTTTTTCACCAGGATGACCAACATGAACCAAACGAAAACCCAAAACGAGACACCAAAACACGTCAAAAACACCCCAAAAATAAAGGGATCACCCATAAACTGGAAGAAAATCCCCAAAAAGCACGGATCCAATCCCAAAACCACCCTAAACCTACCTGATGTTCTCCAAAACCCACAATTTACCATTTTCCACCACGATGACCAACGAGTACACAACAAAACCCAACGGAGACCCCAAAAACACCTCAAAAACTTCCCAAAAAAGAACGGGACCACCCCAAGAAACAGAAGAAAACACCAAAAAACATGACTCTGCCCCAAAAGTCCCCCTAAACCTACCTGATGTTCTCCAAAAGCCACAATTTACACTTTTTCACCATGATGACCAACAAGAACCCAACTAAAACCCAACGGAGACCCCAAAACACGTCATAAACACCCCAAAAAAGAACAGGATCACCCAAAAAAAAACAGAAGAAAAGACCAAATACCATGAATCCACCCCAAAATTCCCCTAAACCTACCTGAAGTTCTCCAAAACCCACAATTTACAATTTTCCACCACCATGACCACATAAAACCCAAGGAATACCAACGGAGACCCCAAAACACGTCAAAAACACCCCAAAAAAGAACGGGATCACCCCCAAAAACAAAAGAAAATCCCCCAAAACCATAGATCCAATCCCAAAACCAACCTAAACCTACCTGATGTTCTCCAAAACCCACAATTTACACTTTTCCACCATGATGACCACGGAAAACGCAACGAAACCCAATGGAGACCCCAAAACACGTCAAAAACACCCCAAAAATGAATTCGATCACCCCAAAACTGGAACAAAATCCCCCAAAACCATAGATCCACCCCCAAAACACCCTAAATCTACCTGATGTTCTCCAAAACCCACAATTTACACTTTTCCACCATGATGACCACGGAAAACCCAACGAAACCCAACGGAGACCACAAAACACGTCAAAAACACGCCGAAAACCAACTGGATCACTAGAAAAAAACAGAAGAAAACCCTAAAAACCATGAATCTGCCCCAAAAGTCCTCATAAACCTACCTGATGTTCTCCAAAACCCACAATTTACACTTTTCCACCATGATGACCACGGAAAACACAACGAAACCCAACGGAGAACCCAAAACACGTCAAAAACACCCCAAACAAGAACAGGATCACCCCCAAAACCAAAGAAAACCCCAAAAAGCACGGATCCAATCCCAAAACCACTCTAAACGTACCTGATGTTCTCCAAATCCAAATGTCCACTCCCAACCACCATAAAACCCATTAGGAACTCAACGAAACCCAACGGAAACCCCAAAACACGTCAAAAACACCCCAAAAAAGAACTGAATCAGAAGAAAAAACACCAAAAACTATGAATTTCCCCGCAAAACCACCCTAAACTCACCTGATCTTCTTCAAAACCCACAATCCACTCCCATTTCCCTTAAGGACCAACTAAAACCCAACGGAGACCCCAAAACAAGTCAAAAACACCCCAAAAAAGAACAGGATAACCCCAAAAAAAGAAAGAAAACCCCCAAAAAACATAGATCCACCCCAAAACCACACTAAACCTACCTGATGTTCTCCAAATCCCAAAGTCCACTCCCAACAAACTTAAAACACATTAGGAAATCAACAAAACACAACGGAAACCCCAAAACACATCAAAAACACCACAAAAAAAAGCAGGATCACCCCCAAAACTGGAAGAAAACCCTAAAAGCCGTTGATCCACCCCAAAAGTCCCCCTAAACCTACCTGATGTTCTCCAATACCCACAATTTACCCGTTTTCACCATGATGAACAACAAGAACCCAACAAAAACCAACGGAGACCCCAAAACACATCAAAAACACCACAAAAAAAAAGCAGGATCACCCCCAAAACTGGAAGAAAACCCTAAAAGCCGTTGATCCACCCCAAAAGTCCCCCTAAACCTACCTGATGTTCTCCAATACCCACAATTTACCCGTTTTCACCATGATGAACAACAAGAACCCAACAAAAACCAACGGAGACCCCAAAACACATCAAAAACACCCCAAAAAAGAACTGGATCAGAAGAAAAAAAAAACAAAACTATGCATTTCCCTCCCAAATCACCCTAAACTCACCTGATCTTCTTCAAAACCCACAATCCACTCCCATTTAGCTTAACGACCAACGAGAACCCAACAAAACCCAACGGAGACCCCAAAAACGTCAAAAACACCCCAAAAAAGAACTGGTTCAACCCCAACAACGAAAGAAAACCCCAAAAGCCATAGATCCACACCAAAAATCCCCCTAAACCAACCTGAAGTTCTCCAAAACCCACAATTTACAATTTTCCACCATGATGACCACGGAAAACCCAACGAAACCCAACGGAGAACCCAAAACACGTCAAAAACATGCCGAAAAACAACTGGATCACTAGAAAAAAACAGAAGAAAACCTAAAAACCTTGAATCTGCCCCAAAAGTCCTCATAAACCTACCTGATGTTCTCCAAAACCCACAATTTACACTTTTCCACCATGATGACCACGGAAAACCCAACGAAACCCAACGGTTTTAAGAAAATTAAGCAAAAGAATTTTCATAGTGTCTAGGCAAGCATTATGCAGCTCCTTACTTCAGCAGGGAGCTTTCGCAACTCCCGCTCCTCAAACAGAACTCCTTGTTTTTATAATACAAAAGACAATGAGCAAACATTTATGGTGTATTACCCTAAGTTTTTGGGTTAGGGTTTTTTGCGTCTTAATGTTTTCGGGTTAGGGTTTGGAGCACCCTAAGTTTTTGGGCTAGGGCTTTGAGCATTCCTAACGTTTTGGGTTGGGTTTGGGTTTTGAGCATCCTAAGATTTTGGGTTGGGGGTTTTAGGCATAGGTCTTCAGGGGTTTAGTGTGGTAAATAGTTTGGGTTAGGTCTGTAGGGGTTTCGAGGTTTTTTTGGATGTTAGGGCTTGAGGCTTTTTTTGTAAGGGCGGTGAGGGTTCCAGTGAGTGCTGGTAAATGCAGTTCTCGAGCACTCGGCCTGTGATTGGCCATGCTGGCTGTGCGGGGAATGCTGGTAGGTGTAGTTTTCCGGCACTGGGAGGCCATGTTGTGTGCCCAGAGCATGCCGGGAGATGTAGTTCTCGGGACTCCGGACTTCCGGGAGGCCATGTTGCGTACCCAGAGTATGCCGGGAAATGTAGTTTTCGGATTCGGGACTTCCGGGAGGCCATGTTGAATGCCCAGAGCATACCGGGAGATGTAGTTCTCGGGAACTAGGGTTAGGGGCAAGGTTTGGCGTAGAGTTAGGGTTTCGGGTGAGGGTTGGGGTTGGGGGTTATTGTTAGGGTTAGTGGTTTAGGGTTAGGCTTAGAGGGTTATGGTTAGGGATAGGTTAGGGGTAGGTTTAGAGGGTTAGGGTAAGGGTTAGGGGTTAGGGGTTGGGACTGTGGTTAGGCTTAGGGTAAGGGTTAGGGTGAGGGTATTAGGGTTAGGGTTCGGGTTCAGATTAGGGTAAGGGTTAGGGCAAAGGTAAGTGTTAGGGTAAGGCTAAGGGTAAGGCTTAGAGTGAGGATAAGGTTTAGGGAAAGGGTTAGGTTTAGGGTAAGGATTAGGGTAAGGGTAAGGATTAGGGTTAGGTTTGGGGTAAGAATAAGGGTAAGCTAATGGTTAGGATAAGGGTAAGGGTTAGGGTAAAGGTTTTCATTTGTTAAAGCTGAAACGCAGTATGCAATCTGGGACGTCACAGCCAGAGATGCCTATGGCAAGGTGAAAGAGGAAAAGATGGAGCAGATGTTCTACTCCTAGTTTTTTCTTTATACGTAAATAAAAGTTTGAGCTAATTCCAGTTGGAAGAGTTCCAATTGCTTGCTTGGTCATAATGTCTTTTAATATTGAAAGCTGCAGCAAAAGCATGGGGATTTTTGCTTCTAGAAACACCCTAGTTCTCTTGTCTGCACTATGCATGCTTTTGAGCTAAAACTGATTAAAAAATAAAAAGAAAAATCACACACACACAAAAAAAAAAAAAAAAAAACAAACACCACAGCTGCTGCTGCTGCTCTCTTCCTACTTCCTTGTGCTTTGCCCCTTCCCTTCCCAGGTGATTGGGTTTGGGTGCTAGTCGGGGCCAAATGGTATGTGAGTCCCAGGCATCCCCTCAGAGAGCTCATTCTGCTTGGGCTGCTCTTTGGGGTGTTTGTTTTTCCTTCGGTCAGTTGCAGGCTTCTTCAGGTGGATGAGAGTTTATGGACTGATGCGTTTCCAAGTAGCGAGGGGTACGCACATCTTTTTGAGGTAACAGCTAGTAGGATCTGTTAGAATAATGTAGTACTTGGTGCCTTTATTGCATGCAGTTCTTTATCAGGTGAGTAACTGTTGCGAGTAACTGAAGTCAATGTTACTTGGTGTGTTTGCTATGCAGTGCCTGTGCGGACTATTGCACGAGACACAGCTTTCTGACATCTGGCCCAGCAACTACTAAATAAGGGGAGGGGAGAAGCTGAAGAACGACCAAAGGACAAAGCCTGGGAGGAAGACTACGAGCCTTCAGTACGAGCGGCCCCCAGAGGGACCACCGGAGACTGATAACGCCTGCACCAGTGGGAGGGTTTGGATTCTGGGAACTAATTAGAATAACCCTGCCTTTTGTAGAAGTAGTAATGAATATGTATTAGCCTAGCAGCATAAAAACCAGCCGCCTGATGTAACTTGTGTGCGTCTTGGTGGAGCAGAGACTCCTGGCGCACCCAGCGCTGCTTGCTTACCTCTATTCCTTTAATAAATCATAAACATTAATTGTAAGCCTATTTGGGACTCGGTCATTTATTACAAGTGGGACCTCCCGATGGGTGGAAGCTGTCGGGATAGCTCGGGATGCTGAGGCGTGGTGCTGCAAGGAGGTTGGTGGCCGGTGGCGCCCTGGGGCAGGCCGAATTGGGAGGGGGCGAGGCGGCGGGTGGTCGGTGGCTTCTGTGGAAAAGGCGCTTGTATGGGGGGGCTGCGCATTCAGAGGAACCTTGACAGGCTGCAGATAGGGGCAGGCAGGAACCTTTTGAAGTTCAGGAGAGGGAAATGCCAAGCCCTACCCCTAGGGAGAAACACCTCTGTTTACCAGCACTGGCTAGCTCGATACTGAATAAGCATTTCTTCATGGAAGGGGTGCTTTGCTATTAGAACAGGCTGCCCGGGGAAGTGGTAAGAGACCCGATCCTTAAAAGTATTGAAGAGACATGTGGACATAGCCCGGGAGTCCGGCCTCCGGCAGGGCGGGAGCTGGCTCTTCCGAGCCCCTGTGCTCCGGTCTTGTGCGACGCGTTTGCAAGCAGCACCGGGTGCCGGGTCCGACATCGGACGGTTCGGGGACGGCGATTCCGGGGCCGTCGGCTAGCGGGGGCCGGCTATGTCGTGTCCCGGGGATCCGACTTCAGGGGGCGTGGGGGCCGGCCGTGCAGTGAAGCGGGGGGCTGGCGTCCGCCGGCTTCCCAGAGAGCGGGCTTTCGGTCCCGTGCGGTTCGGTGGCCGGCCGTCCCGAAACCCTGGGCACCGGTCTTGTGCTAGACTCCGCGGGCTCCGGGGCCGAACTCGGCTTCTCGGGGCCGGCGGTCGCGGTGTCCAGGTGTACCGCCTCTGGCGGCGCGGGGCCGGCTGTCCCTAGCAGCTGGGCTCACAAGAGCTTCTGGGCTCCCAAGCGTCGCCCAAGACCGGATCCCAGAGAATCGGGACGGCCGGCCGCACCGCTGCGACTAGCACAAGCGTCTCCCGACAACGGAGCCCAGGAGCTTGCGAGGGTCGGATTCCGCGCCCCGGGATAGAGAAACGGGGAGCGCGGGTCGGCCGGCCGCAGCTTCGCACGGGACCGAACCCCCTGTCTCCGGCACGGCCAGACCCCGAGCCGGCAGACAGCAGCCTCCCGCTTCACGGCACAGTCGGCCCCCAACCCGCCCGAGTTCTGATCGCCGGGACACGGGACAGCCGGCCGCGCCGCCCGAGGCCGGACACCTGGAGCCCGGGACCGTCGTCCCTGACAAAGCCAAAGTCGGACCCGGACCCCGCTGCGGCTAGCACACGCGTCGCCCAGGACCGCAGCCTACGACCTCGGGACGGTCGCATCCCGCGCCTCCGGCAGGAGCTACCCGGGAGGGCAGGACGGCCTGCCGCAGCTCCGCAAGAGACCGAACCTGCTGGATTCCGGGACGGCCAGAGCCCGAGCCGGTGGGCAGCAGCCTCCCGCTTCACGGCTCGGCAGTGAAGCTCACGGTTCATCGTCCGGGTCACGGTTCGTCGCCCGACTTCGGACCCACGGGACAGCCGGCACCCGCGCCGCCGGAGGCCGGACACACGGGCCTCGGCATCGCCGTCCCCGAACCGCACGAAGTCACACACGGTCTCCGGTGCGTCCAGCACACGCATCGCAAAGACCGGAGCCCAGATTATAGGATCAGCCAGCCCCGCGCCGCCCGAGGTCGGACCGGGAACCCGGTGCGCTTGGCACATGCGTCGCCCAAGAACGGCGCCCAGAGCCGCGGGATGGTCGTGCGTCACGCATCCCGAGTTCGGACCCCCGGAACACGGGACAGCCGGCACTCGTGCCTGGCTCTTAGGGACTTGGAAAGAGTCCTGATGCTGTGCCAGCACTATGCAGCAATAGGCACAACACTGGAGTGATTTCAGTGTTGTTCCAGCTACGAGTGCAGAGTACAGCACTGTGCGGGCTGCTGCAGGGAAACGGTGACTCCAGCTCAGACAGACCCAACACAACTTCCACCCCTTATTCCATAACTTTTGTGTCACAATCAGGTACGGTTTAGTATATAGATGGTCTCATCACCATAGTTTTCTGTCCATTGAAGCATTTTTATGTCTGTACTTCTCTTTATTCTATAGGTATTTTCCCAAAATGCTCATAAAAAACTGTTGATGGTTTCACCATCATCTGTCAAAGTGGTCACTCAGGGCAGGCGAAGTTGGTTTTCTTGACACCAGCACCAGCTTAGCTCACATCACTGTTGCACTTGCCTGGTTCCTTGCAAAGTTGACCTTTCATTGGTTCTGCAGTGTCCTCCTACAACACATAACTTGGATGACAGATTAATTTTCTCCCAGTGTTAAATCTCCTTGAGGCACACACTTGATATCCCCATCTTTCTGCATCACCCACCAGGTATACCCTGGACCTTGGGCAAAGACAATCCCACGAGTGGGTTTGCCTTTTCCCATGGCAGGGGCAACCCACACCGCCTTCCCCATCCACTTCTCCACATGCACTACAGTGACTTTAGCTTCTCCCACAGTGTGTAGGGGTTTTGTTTCAGCAGGACCAGCACGGCTTTCAGACCCCCTGTTGTTAACTAAGCAAGTGGCCTCTGGTAGGTTTATATCCTAATGTTTCCATGTCGCAGCACCCAATGCTCGCAGCATAGTTTTTAACAGTCCATTGTACCTCTCAATCTTCCCAGAGGCTTGTGGGATCCCAGCTGCTTGGCTTCGTTGCCTTCTAGCTGTTGGGTATTGGCCCCACTATCCCAGCGTCGAAGCAGCCAAGTGAGGATGTGCTCACCTGGACGGCGACTGAAGGCTTTTCGTATTTCTCGCAGCTCACTCAAGGATAGAGACCGAGTAGTTTCTGATTCATCTATGATTTCAGTCTCTTCTTCGTGATGTTGCCGTGATAACGCTGCTTTAGAGCCGCTTGCCTTTTCCTCGTCTCCCTCATCCATAGGAGGCGCTCCTTCCCTTATTAAACGACCTGATCTCCGTTTACACTGTTTCCTCTTTACTACAGGGGCGACTGATACCAAAGGTGGTCGGTCATCTGGGGTGGTCACAGTGTGTGCTGTCTCATCATCAAATTCAAGAACCTCCCTATCCCCTTGAGGGTGCTGGGCAATGTTAATTGACATCTGATAGGCGTAAGCCAGACCCCAGCAGAGTGCAGCCAGCTGGTGGAGTTCTCTAGTATTGCCAGGGTCAGGGCATACATCTTTCAAACATTCTACCACCTTTCTTGGATTTTGTACTTGTTCAGGGGTGAAATTTAGAACCATTGGAGGAGAAAACCGTGATAGGTACCTGCCCAAATCCCCCCACACACCTTGCCACCCACAACTTTGTCTGGGGACAGGTCCTTGGATAATATTCTTAATAAACTGCTTTGCCTTGGGGAAGAAGACAAACACTACACCTAGTAAGAGGAGGATAAGATCTCACCGGGGTATCCAAGATACTGAAAGGCTGCTGTAATTAGCCCACAGGGAGAAAAGTAGAAGACACCACACCCGATATTATTCACTGATTGACTGCTGGGGGCAAAAAAGAAGGCACTGTAATTCTTAATATTGTCAATAATATAATCTCCAGGAGACCAGGAGGATAACAATGCCGGGCTTGAATACCAAACCAAACTGAAGGCCAGTATGTTACAGCACAACATGTTAAAAAAACAAGCACAGACTTCAACATTTTCTCCGATCGGATGTAAAGGAAAAAAGAAAACAGAGTGGGCTACATACAACATATCCACACAGAAAAGTATTACCAGAAAACCGAGCATTATGACAACCAATATGTTAGTTGTAAATACTTCAATCAGTACTACTGTTATCTCAACCCTCGAGCCCCACGTTGGGGGCCAAAAAGGACAGAGGTAGTATTACTCAGGTGGGCAGCCGAGCTCCACCACAAGCGCTCCCTCACTCCCCCTCTCGTCAAAGAGGGAGGGGGAGAAAATACAACACAATCCCGGGGCACGGGATTCTGTCCTCCGGTGGCGCGGGTGCCAGTTGTCCTGTGTTCCGGGGGTCCGAACTCGGGCTGAGTGACGCACGACCATCCCGCGGCCCTGGGTGCCGTTCTTGGGCGACGCATGTGCCAAGCGCACCGGGTTCCCGGTCCGACCTCGGGCGGCGCGGGGCTGGCTGATCCTATAATCTGGGCTCCGGTCTTTGCGATGCGTGTGCTGGACGCACCGGAGACCGTGTGTGACTTCGTGCGGTTCGGGGACGGCGATGCCGAGGCCCGTGTGTCCGGCCTCCGGCGGCGCGGGTGCCGGCTGTCCCGTGGGTCCGAAGTCGGGCGACGTGGGTGCCTGCCGAGCCGTGAAGCGGGAGGCTGCTGTCTGCCGGCTCGGGGTCTGGCCGTCCCGGAATCCAGCAGGTTCGGTCTCTTGCGGAGCTGCGGCAGGCCGTCCTGCCCTCCCGGGTAGCTCCTGCCGGAGGCGCGGGATGCGACCGTCCCGAGGTCGTAGGCTGCGGTCCTGGGCGACGCGTGTGCTAGCCGCAGCGGGGTCCGGGTCCGACTTTGGCTTTGTCAGGGACGACGGTCCCGGGCTCCAGGTGTCCGGCCTCGGGCGGCGCGGCCGGCTGTCCCGTGTCCCGGCGATCAGAACTCGGGCGGGTTGGGGGCCGACTGTGCCGTGAAGCGGGAGGCTGCTGTCTGCCGGCTCGGGGTCTGGCCGTGCCGGAGACAGGGGGTTCGGTCCCGTGCGAAGCTGCGGCCGGCCGACCCGCGCTCCCCGTTTCTCTATCCCGGGGCGCGGAATCCGACCCTCGCAAGCTCCTGGGCTCCGTTGTCGGGAGACGCTTGTGCTAGTCGCAGCGGTGCGGCCGGCCGTCCCGATTCTCTGGGATCCGGTCTTGGGCGACGCTTGGGAGCCCAGAAGCTCTTGTGAGCCCAGCTGCTAGGGACAGCCGGCCCCGCGCCGCCAGAGGCGGTACACCTGGACACCGCGACCGCCGGCCCCGAGAAGCCGAGTTCGGCCCCGGAGCCCGCGGAGTCTAGCACAAGACCGGTGCCCAGGGTTTCGGGACGGCCGGCCACCGAACCGCACGGGACCGAAAGCCCGCTCTCTGGGAAGCCGGCGGACGCCAGCCCCCCGCTTCACTGCACGGCCGGCCCCCACGCCCCCTGAAGTCGGATCCCCGGGACACGACATAGCCGGCCCCCGCTAGCCGACGGCCCCGGAATCGCCGTCCCCGAACCGTCCGATGTCGGACCCGGCACCCGGTGCTGCTTGCAAACGCGTCGCACAAGACCGGAGCACAGGGGCTCGGAAGAGCCAGCTCCCGCCCTGCCGGAGGCCGGACTCCCGGGCTATGTCCACATGTCTCTTCAATACTTTTAAGGATCGGGTCTCTTACCACTTCCCCGGGCAGCCTGTTCTAATAGCAAAGCACCCCTTCCATGAAGAAATGCTTATTCAGTATCGAGCTAGCCAGTGCTGGTAAACAGAGGTGTTTCTCCCTAGGGGTAGGGCTTGGCATTTCCCTCTCCTGAACTTCAAAAGGTTCCTGCCTGCCCCTATCTGCAGCCTGTCAAGGTTCCTCTGAATGCGCAGCCCCCCCATACAAGCGCCTTTTCCACAGAAGCCACCGACCACCCGCCGCCTCGCCCCCTCCCAATTCGGCCTGCCCCAGGGCGCCACCGGCCACCAACCTCCTTGCAGCACCACGCCTCAGCATCCCGAGCTATCCCGACAGCTTCCACCCATCGGGAGGTCCCACTTGTAATAAATGACCGAGTCCCAAATAGGCTTACAATTAATGTTTATGATTTATTAAAGGAATAGAGGTAAGCAAGCAGCGCTGGGTGCGCCAGGAGTCTCTGCTCCACCAAGACGCACACAAGTTACATCAGGCGGCTGGTTTTTATGCTGCTAGGCTAATACATATTCATTACTACTTCTACAAAAGGCAGGGTTATTCTAATTAGTTCCCAGAATCCAAACCCTCCCACTGGTGCAGGCGTTATCAGTCTCCGGTGGTCCCTCTGGGGGCCGCTCGTACTGAAGGCTCGTAGTCTTCCTCCCAGGCTTTGTCCTTTGGTCGTTCTTCAGCTTCTCCCCTCCCCTTATTTAGTAGTTGCTGGGCCAGATGTCAGAAAGCTGTGTCTCGTGCAATAGTCCGCACAGGCACTGCATAGCAAACACACCAAGTAACATTGACTTCAGTTACTCGCAACAGTTACTCACCTGATAAAGAACTGCATGCAATAAAGGCACCAAGTACTACATTATTCTAACAGATCCTACTAGCTGTTACCTCAAAAAGATGTGCGTACCCCTCGCTACTTGGAAACGCATCAGTCCATAAACTCTCATCCACCTGAAGAAGCCTGCAACTGACCGAAGGAAAAACAAACACCCCAAAGAGCAGCCCAAGCAGAATGAGCTCTCTGAGGGGATGCCTGGGACTCACATACCATTTGGCCCCGACTAGCACCCAAACCCAATCACCTGGGAAGGGAAGGGGCAAAGCACAAGGAAGTAGGAAGAGAGCAGCAGCAGCAGCTGTGGTGTTTGTTTTTTTTTTTTTTTTTTGTGTGTGTGTGTGATTTTTCTTTTTATTTTTTAATCAGTTTTAGCTCAAAAGCATGCATAGTGCAGACAAGAGAACTAGGGTGTTTCTAGAAGCAAAAATCCCCATGCTTTTGCTGCAGCTTTCAATATTAAAAGACATTATGACCAAGCAAGTAATTGGAACTCTTCCAACTGGAATTAGCTCAAACTTTTATTTACGTATAAAGAAAAAACTAGGAGTAGAACATCTGCTCCATCTTTTCCTCTTTCACCTTGCCATAGGCATCTCTGGCTGTGACGTCCCAGATTGCATACTGCGTTTCAGCTTTAACAAATGAAAACCTTTACCCTAACCCTTACCCTTATCCTAACCATTAGCTTACCCTTATTCTTACCCCAAACCTAACCCTAATCCTTACCCTTACCCTAATCCTTACCCTAAACCTAACCCTTTCCCTAAACCTTATCCTCACTCTAAGCCTTACCCTTAGCCTTACCCTAACACTTACCTTTGCCCTAACCCTTACCCTAATCTGAACCCGAACCCTAACCCTAATACCCTCACCCTAACCCTTACCCTAAGCCTAACCACAGTCCCAACCCCTAACCCCTAACCCTTACCCTAACCCTCTAAACCTACCCCTAACCTATCCCTAACCATAACCCTCTAAGCCTAACCCTAAACCACTAACCCTAACAATAACCCCCAACCCCAACCCTCACCCGAAACCCTAACTCTACGCCAAACCTTGCCCCTAACCCTAGTTCCCGAGAACTACATCTCCCGGTATGCTCTGGGCATTCAACATGGCCTCCCGGAAGTCCCGAATCCGAAAACTACATTTCCCGGCATACTCTGGGTACGCAACATGGCCTCCCGGAAGTCCGGAGTCCCGAGAACTACATCTCCCGGCATGCTCTGGGCACACAACATGGCCTCCCAGTGCCGGAAAACTACACCTACCAGCATTCCCCGCACAGCCAGCATGGCCAATCACAGGCCGAGTGCTCGAGAACTGCATTTACCAGCACTCACTGGAACCCTCACCGCCCTTACAAAAAAAGCCTCAAGCCCTAACATCCAAAAAAACCTCGAAACCCCTACAGACCTAACCCAAACTATTTACCACACTAAACCCCTGAAGACCTATGCCTAAAACCCCCAACCCAAAATCTTAGGATGCTCAAAACCCAAACCCAACCCAAAACGTTAGGAATGCTCAAAGCCCTAGCCCAAAAACTTAGGGTGCTCCAAACCCTAACCCGAAAACATTAAGACGCAAAAAACCCTAACCCAAAAACTTAGGGTAATACACCATAAATGTTTGCTCATTGTCTTTTGTATTATAAAAACAAGGAGTTCTGTTTGAGGAGCGGGAGTTGCGAAAGCTCCCTGCTGAAGTAAGGAGCTGCATAATGCTTGCCTAGACACTATGAAAATTCTTTTGCTTAATTTTCTTAAAACCGTTGGGTTTCGTTGGGTTTTCCGTGGTCATCATGGTGGAAAAGTGTAAATTGTGGGTTTTGGAGAACATCAGGTAGGTTTATGAGGACTTTTGGGGCAGATTCAAGGTTTTTAGGTTTTCTTCTGTTTTTTTCTAGTGATCCAGTTGTTTTTCGGCATGTTTTTGATGTGTTTTGGGTTCTCCGTTGGGTTTCGTTGGGTTTTCCGTGGTCATCATGGCGGAAAAGGGTAAATTGTGGGTTTTGGAGAATATCAGGTGTTTTTAATTTTTTTTGGGTGGTGTATCTATGGTTTTGGGGGAATTCTTCTGTTTTTTTTAGCGTTTTCTTCTGTTTTTGGGGTGGTCCCGTTCTTTTTTGGGGTGTTTTGGACGTGTTTTGGGTTCTCCGTTGGGTTTCGTTGGGTTTTCCATAGTCATCGTGGTGGAAAAGGGTAAATTTGTGGGTTTTGGAGAACATCAGGTAGGTTTAGGCTGGTTTTGGGATTGGATCTGTGCTTTTTGGGGATTTTCTTCCAGTTTATGGGTGATCCCTTTCTTTTTTGGGGTGTTTTTGACGTGTTTTGGTGTCTCCTTTTGGGTTTTCGTTTGGTTCATGTTGGTCATCATGGTGAAAATTGTAAATTTTTTGGGGGGGAATTTTCTTCCAGTTTTGGGGGTGATCCCGTTCTTTTTTGGGGTGTTTTTGACATGTTTTGGGGTCTCTGTTGGGTTTTGTTGGGTTCTTGTTTTTCATCATGTTGGAAAAGTTTAACTTGCGTGTTTTGAAGAACATCAGGTAGGTTTAGTGTCGTTTTGGGGTGGATCTATTTTTTGGGGGTTTTCTTTCGTTTTGGGGGGTTATCCCATTCTTTTTTGGGGTGTTTTTGACTTGTTTTGGGGTCTCCGTTGGGTTTTAGTTGGATTCTCGTTGGTCCTTAAGGTAAATGGGAGTGGATTGTGGGTTTTGAAGAAGATCAGGTGAGTTTAGGGTGGTTTTGCGGGGAAATTCATAGTTTTTGGTGTTTTTTCTTCTGATTCAGTTCTTTTTTGGGGTGTTTTTGACGTGTTTTGGGGTCTCCGTTGGTTTTTGTTGGGTTCTTGTTGTTCATCATGGTGAAAACGGGTAAATTGTGGGTATTGGAGAACATCAGGTAGGTTTAGGGGGACTTTTGGGGTGGATCAACGGCTTTTAGGGTTTTCTTCCAGTTTTGGGGGTGATCCCGCTTTTTTTTTGTGGTGTTTTTGACGTGTTTTGGGGTTTCCGTTGTGTTTTGTTGATTTCCTAATGTGTTTTAAGTTTGTTGGGAGTGGACTTTGGGATTTGGAGAACATCAGGTAGGTTTAGTGTGGTTTTGGGGTGGATCTATGTTTTTTTGGGGTTTTCTTTCTTTTTTAGGGGTTATCCTGTTCTTGTTTGGGGTGTTTTTGACTTGTTTTGGGGTCTCCGTTGGGTTTTAGTTGGTCCTTAAGGGAAATGGGAGTGGATTGTGGGTTTTGAAGAAGATCAGGTGAGTTTAGGGTGGTTTTGCGGGGAAATTCATAGTTTTTGTTGTTTTTTCTTCTGATTCAGTTCTTTTTTGGGGTGTTTTTGACGTGTTTTGGGGTTTCCGTTGGGTTTCGTTGAGTTCCTAATGGGTTTTATGGTGGTTGGGAGTGGACATTTGGATTTGGAGAACATCAGGTACGTTTAGAGTGGTTTTGGGATTGGATCCGTGCTTTTTGGGGTTTTCTTTGGTTTTGGGGGTGATCCTGTTCTTGTTTGGGGTGTTTTTGACGTGTTTTGGGTTCTCCGTTGGGTTTCGTTGTGTTTTCCGTGGTCATCATGGTGGAAAAGTGTAAATTGTGGGTTTTGGAGAACATCAGGTAGGTTTATGAGGACTTTTGGGGCAGATTCATGGTTTTTAGGGTTTTCTTCTGTTTTTTCTAGTGATCCAGTTGGTTTTCGGCGTGTTTTTGACGTGTTTTGTGGTCTCAGTTGGGTTTCGTTGGGTTTTCCATGGTCATCATGGTGGAAAAGTGTAAATTGTGGGTTTTGGAGAACATCAGGTAGATTTAGGGTGTTTTGGGGGTGGATCTATGGTTTTGGGGGATTTTGTTCCAGTTTTGGGGTGATCGAATTCATTTTTGGGGTGTTTCTGACGTGTTTTGGGTTCTTCGTTGGGTTTCGTTGGGTTTTCCGTTGTCATCATGGTGGAAAAGTGTAAATTGTGGGTTTTGGAGAACATCAGTTAGGTTTAGGGGGACTTTTGGGGTGGATTCATGATATATGGGGTTTTCTTCTGTTTTTTTTTTTTTTTTTTTTTTTTTGGGGGGGGTGATCCAATTCATTTTGGGGGTGTTTTTGACGTGTTTTGGGGTCTCCATTGGGTTTCGTTGCGTTTTCCGTGGTCATCATGGTGGAAAAGGGTAAATTGTTGGTTTTGGAGAACATCAGGTAGGTTTAGGTTGGTTTTGGGATTGGATCTATGGTTTGGGGGGATTTTCTTTTGTTTTTGGGGGTGATCCCGTTCTTTTTTGGGGTGTTTATGACGTGTTTTGGGGTCTCCGTTGGTATTCCTTGGGTTTTATGTGGTCATGGTGGTGGAAAATTGTAAATTGTGGGTTTTGGAGAACTTCAGGTAGGTTTAGGGGAATTTTGGGGTGGATTCATGGTATTTGGTCTTTTCTTCTGTTTTTTTTTTGGGTGATCCTGTTCTTTTTTGGGGTGTTTATGACGTGTTTTGGGGTCTCCGTTGGGTTTTAGTTGGGTTCTTGTTGGTCATCATGGTGAAAAAGTGTAAATTGTGGCTTTTGGAGAACATCAGGTAGGTTTAGGGGGACTTTTGGGGCAGAGTCATGTTTTTTGGTGTTTTCTTCTGTTTCTTGGGGTGGTCCCGTTCTTTTTTGGGAAGTTTTTGAGGTGTTTGGGGGTCTCCGTTGGGTTTTGTTGTGTACTCGTTGGTCATCGTGGTGGAAAATGGTAAATTGTGGGTTTTGGAGAACATCAGGTAGGTTTAGGGTGGTTTTGGGATTGGATCCGTGCTTTTTGGGGATTTTCTTCCAGTTTATGGGTGATCCCTTTATTTTTGGGGTGTTTTTGACGTGTTTTGGTGTCTCGTTTTGGGTTTTCGTTTGGTTCATGTTGGTCATCCTGGTGAAAAAGTGTAAATTGTGGCTTTTGGAGAACATCAGGTAGGTTTATGAGGACTTTTGGGGCAGATTCATGGTTTTTAGGGTTTTCTTCTGTTTTTTTCTAGTGATCCAGTTGGTTTTCGGCGTGTTTTTGACGTGTTTTGTGGTCTCCGTTGGGTTTCGTTGGGTTTTCCGTGGTCATCATGGTGGAAAAGTGTAAATTGTGGGTTTTGGAGAACATCAGGTAGATTTAGGGTGTTTTGGGGGTGGATCTATGGTTTTGGGGGATTTTGTTCCAGTTTTGGGGTGATCGAATTCATTTTTGGGGTGTTTCTGATGTGTTTTGGGTTCTTCGTTGGGTTTCGTTGGGTTTTCTGTTGGCATCTTGGTGGAAAAGGGTAAATTGTGGGTTTTCGAGAACTTCAGGTAGGTTTAGGGGGACTTTTGGGGTGGATTCATGGTATTTGGGGTTTTCTTCTGTTTTTTGGGGTGATCCTGTTCTTTTTTGGGGTGTTTTTGACGTGTTTTGTGGTCTCCGTTGGGTTTCGTTGGGTTTTCCATGGTCATCAATGTGGAAAAGTGTAAATTGTGGGTTTTGGAGAACATCAGGTAGGCTTAGGGGGACTTTTGGGGTGGATCTATGGCTTTTGGGGTTTTCTTTCGTTGTTGGGGTTGAACCAGTTCTTTTTTGGGGTGTTTTTGATGTTTTTGGGGTCTCCGTTGGGTTTTGTTGGGTTCTCGTTGGCCGTTAAGCTAAATGGGAGTGGATTGTGGGTTTTGAAGAAGATCAGGTGAGTTTAAGGTGATTTGGGAGGGAAATGCATAGTTTTGTTTTTTTTTTCTTCTGATCCAGTTCTTTTTTGGGGTGTTTTTGATGTGTTTTGGGGTCTCCGTTGGTTTTTGTTGGGTTCTTGTTGTTCATCATGGTGAAAACGGGTAAACTGTGGGTATTGGAGAACATCAGGTAGGTTTAGGGGGACTTTTGGGGTGGATCAACGGCTTTTAGGGTTTTCTTCCAGTTTTGGGGGTGATCCCGCTTTTTTTTTGTGGTGTTTTTGACGTGTTTTGGGGTTTCCGTTGTGTTTTGTTGATTTCCTAATGTGTTTTAAGTTTGTTGGGAGTGGACTTTGGGATTTGGAGAACATCAGGTAGGTTTAGTGTGGTTTTGGGGTGGATCTATGTTTTTTTGGGGTTTTCTTTCTTTTTTTGGGGTTATCCTGTTCTTGTTTGGGGTGTTTTTGACTTGTTTTGGGGTCTCCGTTGGGTTTTAGTTGGTCCTTAAGGGAAATGGGAGTGGATTGTGGGTTTTGAAGAAGATCAGGTGAGTTTAGGGTGGTTTTGCGGGGAAATTCATAGTTTTTGGTGTTTTTTCTTCTGATTCAGTTCTTTTTTGGGGTGTTTTTGACGTGTTTTGGGGTTTCCGTTGGGTTTCGTTGAGTTCCTAATGGGTTTTATGGTGGTTGGGAGTGGACATTTGGATTTGGAGAACATCAGGTACGTTTAGAGTGGTTTTGGGATTGGATCCGTGCTTTTTGGGGTTTTCTTTGGTTTTGGGGGTGATCCTGTTCTTGTTTGGGGTGTTTTTGACGTGTTTTGGGTTCTCCGTTGGGTTTCGTTGTGTTTTCCGTGGTCATCATGGTGGAAAAGTGTAAATTGTGGGTTTTGGAGAACATCAGGTAGGTTTATGAGGACTTTTGGGGCAGATTCATGGTTTTTAGGGTTTTCTTCTGTTTTTTTCTAGTGATCCAGTTGGTTTTCGGCGTGTTTTTGACGTGTTTTGTGGTCTCCGTTGGGTTTCGTTGGGTTTTCCGTGGTCATCATGGTGGAAAAGTGTAAATTGTGGGTTTTGGAGAACATCAGGTAGATTTAGGGTGTTTTGGGGGTGGATCTATGGTTTTGGGGGATTTTGTTCCAGTTTTGGGGTGATCGAATTCATTTTGGGTTTTTTTTTGACGTGTTTTGGGGTCTCCATTGGGTTTCGTTGCGTTTTCCGTGGTCATCATGGTGGAAAAGGGTAAATTGTGGGTTTTGGAGAACATCAGGTAGGTTTAGGGGGACTTTTGGGGTGGATTCATGATATATGGGGTTTTCTTCTGTTTTTTTTTGTTTTTTTTTTTTTTTTGGGGGGGGGGTGATCCAATTCATTTTGGGG